>NC_064250.1:23272443-23572443 GCF_003254725.2 Canis lupus dingo | reverse complement strand
AGATTCGAGCAGAACTCAACGAAATCGAGACCAGAAGAACTGTGGAACAGATCAACAGAACCAGGAGTTGGTTCTTTGAAAGAATTAATAAGATAGATAAACCATTAGCCAGCCTTATTAAAAAGAAGAGAGAGAAGACTCAAATTAATAAAATCATGAATGAGAAAGGAGAGATCACTACCAACACCAAGGAAATACAAACGATTTTAAAAACATATATGAACAGCTATACGCCAATAAATTAGGCAATCTAGAAGAAATGGACGCATGCCTGGAAAGCCACAAACTACCAAAACTGGAACAGGAAGCCACAAACTACGAAAACTGGAACAGGAAGAAATAGAAAATCTTAACAGGCCAATAACCAGGGAGGAAATTGAAGCAGTCATCAAAAACCTCCCAAGACACAAGAGTCCAGGGCCAGATGGCTTCCCAGGGGAATTCTATCAAACGTTTAAAGAAGAAATCATACCTATTCTCCTAAAGCTGTTTGGAAAGATAGAAAGAGATGGACTACTTCCAAATTCGTTCTATGAGGCTAGCATCACCTTAATTCCAAAACCAGACAAAACCCCACCAAAAAGGAGAATTACAGACCAATATCCCTGATGAACATGAAAGCAAAAATTCTCAACAAGATACTGGCCAATAGGATCCAATAGTACATTAAGAAAATTATTCACCATGACCAAGTAGGATTTATCCCCAGGACACAAGGCTGGTTCAACACCCGTACAACAATCAGTGTGATTCATCATATCAGCAAGAGAAAAACCAAGAACCATATGATCCTCTCATTAGATGCAGAGAAAGCATTTGACAAAATACAGCATCCATTCTGGATCAAAACTCTTCAGAGTGTAGGGATACAGGGAACATTCCTTGACATCTTAAAAGCCATCTACGAAAAGCCCACAGCAAATATCATTCTCAATGGGGAAGCACTGGGAGCCTTTCCCCTAAGATCAGGAACAAGACAGGGATGTCCACTCTCACCACTGCTGTTCAACATAGTACTGGAAGTCCTAGCCTCAGCAATCAAGACAACAAAAAGACATTAAAGGCATTCAAATTGGCAAAGAAGAAGTCAAACTCTCCTTCTTCACCGATGACATGATACTCTACATAGAAAACCCAAAAGTCTTCACCCCAAGATTGCTAGAACTCATACAGCAATTCGGTAGCATGGCAGGATACAAAATCAATGCCCAGAAATCAGTGGCATTTCTATACACTAACAATGAGACTGAAGAAAGAGAAATTAAGGAGTCAATCCCATTTACAATTGCACCCAAAAGCATAAGATACCTAGGAATAAACCTAACCAAAGATGTAAAGGATCTATACCCTCAAAACTATAGAACACTTCTGAAAGAAATTGAGGAAGACACATGGAGATGGAAAAATATTCCATGCTCATGGATTGGCAGAATTAATATTGTGAAAATGTCAATGTTACCCAGGCAATATACACGTTTAATGCAATCCCTATCAAAACACCATGGACTTTCTTCAGAGAGTTAGAACAAATTATTTTAAGATTTGTGTGGAATCAGAAAAGACCTCGAAAGGCCAGGGGAATTTTAAAAAAGAAAACCATATCTGGGAGAATCACAATGCCAGATTTCAGGTTGTACTACAAAGCTGTGGTCATCAAGACAGTGTGGTACTGGCACAAAAACAGACACATAGATCAATGGAACAGAATAGAGAACCCAGAAGTGGACCCTCAACTTTATGGTCAACTAATATTCGATAAAGGAGGAAAGACTATCCATTGGAAGAAAGACAGTCTCTTCAATAAAGGGTGCTGGGAAAATTGGACATCCACATGCAGAAGAATGAAACTAGACCACTCTCTTGCACCATACACAAAGATAAACTCAAAATGGATGAAAGATCTAAATGTGAGACAAGATTCCATCAAAATCCTAGAGAAGAACACAGGCAACACCCTTTTTGAACTTGGCCACAGTAACTTCTTGCAAGATACATCCACGAAGGCAAAAGAAACAAAAGCAAAAATGAACTATTGGGACTTCATCAAGATAAGAAGCTTTTGCACAGCAAGGGATACAGTCAACAAAACTAAAAGACAACCTACAGAATGGGAGAAGATATTTGCAAATGACATATCAGATAAAGGGCTAGTTTCCAAGATCTATAAAGAACTTATTAAACTCAACAGCAAAGAAACAAACAATCCAATCATGAAATGGGCAAAGGACATGAAGAGAAATCTCACAGAGGAAGACATAGACATGGCCAACATGCATATGAGAAAATGCTCTGCATCACTTGCCATCAGGGAAATACAAATCAAAACCACAATGAGATACCACCTCACACCAGTGAGAATGGGGCAAATTAACAAGGCAGGAAACCACAAATGTTGGAGAGGATGCAGAGAAAAGGGAACCCTCTTACACTGTTGGTGGGAATGTGAACTGGTGCAGCCACTCTGGAAAACTGTGTGGAGGTTCCTCAAAGAGTTAAAAATAGACCTGCCCTACGACCCAGCAATTGCACTGTTCGGGATTTACCCCAAAGATACAGATGCAATGAAATGCCGGGACACCTGCACCCC
Source organism: Canis lupus dingo (assembly GCF_003254725.2). NCBI lineage: Eukaryota > Metazoa > Chordata > Mammalia > Carnivora > Canidae > Canis > Canis lupus. The sequence continues at coordinate 23,569,856 of NC_064250.1, read as the reverse complement.
AGTGTTTATACCAGCAATGGCCACAATAGCCAAACTGTTGAAGGAGCCTCGGTGTCCATTGAAAGATGAGTGGATAAAGAAGATGTGGTTTATGTATACAATGGAATATTACTCAGCCATTAGAAACGACAAATACCCACCATTTGCTTCAACGTGGATGGAACTGGAGGGTATTATGCTGAGTGAAGTAAGTCAGTTGGAGAAGGACAAACATTATATGTTCTCATTCATTTGGGGAATATAAATAATAGTGAAAGGGAATAGAAGGGAAGGGAGAAGAAATGTGTGGGAAATATCAGAAAGGGAGACAGAACGTAAAGACTGCTAACTCTGGGAAACGAACTAGGGGTGGTAGAAGGGGAGGAGGGCGGGGGGTGGGAGTGAATGGGTGACGGGCACTGGGGGTTATTCTGTATGTTGGTAAATTGAACACCAATAAAAAATAAATTCAAAAAAATTTAAAAAAATACAATTTAAAATATAAAGACTAAAATGAAATTCTACAGTCAGATTCCATTTACGTTAAACAAAACATAAAAAGAGAAACAGAAGAACAATTCAGGAGAGAAATAAATAAAAAACAATAAAATGCTAGACCCAAACTCATTCATATCATATCAATAATTACATTGAATATTAATGTTCTATACATTCCAACTAAATGGTAGAGATTTTCTCTACTGGATTTTTTTTTTTTTTTTTTCAAAAAAAAGCTGGATAAGTACATGGTGCCTATGAGATAGGCACTTTAAAGATAAGGTCTTAGGTTGCAAGTATCGTGATGATTAAAGATAAATAACACAAACAGTAAGCAGGAGTACCTATTTTAGTAAAAACAAAGCGGATTTCTGAAAAGGGAGGATAACTGGAGATAATGGGAGGCATTTCATAAAGATAAAGGTAAAAAGAAAAGAGAACAATCATAAAAAAGATCATTGTTTGCCTGGAGTTGAGGGTAGAGGAGATAAGAAGGGAGAGATAGGGAGAACACAGAAGATTTTCAGGACAGTGAAAATACTCTGTATTATTCTGAAATGATAAGTGCATACCATTATACATTTGCCTAAACCTGTAAAACATATACAACATCAAGAGTGAACTGTTCTAAGCTATGGACTTTGGGTGATCATAATGTATCAATATAGGTACATCAACTGTAATAAATGTACCACTCTGATGAAGGGTGTTGACAATGGGGGGCAATGAATGTGTGGAAGCAAGAGGAAAATGGGAAATCTCTGTACTTTCCCCTCCATTTTGTTATGGGCCTAACACTACTCTTAAAATAAAACCTTAAACAAAACAAAAAAAAATAGTGAAAGATTTGAGCAGACATTTCATAAAGGAAAAGGTATACAAATAAAGGTATACAAATAGCCAAAAGGACGTGAAAAGCTGCTTACATCATTACATCATTACTAAGCACAAGTTAAAATCACAGTATCATGCTATAACCATGAAAATAGCTAAAGGAAAAAGGATAACAGCATTAAACAGCAGATGTTGATGTGGATGGAGGAACTGACATTCTTATACTTTACTAATAATACCATATATCATATACTTACTTTGGAAAAGCTTACCAATTTTAATAAGCTATGAGCCAGTAATACTACTACTAGGTATTTATCCAAGAAAAATGAATACATATGTCCACCAAAAAATACACTTTTTTTCTAAAAACACCTCAAAACTGGAATCAACCTCAACATTTATTAGCAGGAAGTAAATTAGCAAATGCTTTATTCATACAATTGAAAACTACTCAGATTTTAAGAGAGTGAAAACTGATATGAGCATCATTCACACCATGGATAAATCTCAAAAATATTTTGTTGAATAAAAGAAACCAGTCACAAATAATAGATACATTATAAATCCATTTATATGAAGTCCAGGGTCAGGCACTATTCACTTGTGATAGAAATCAAAACAAAGTAGTTTCCTGTGGTTGTTGCAAAGCGGTCACAGGAGAACTCTCTGGGGTCATGGAAATATTTTGTACCTTGATTGCTATGGTGTCTGAGTACAAATATTTATTAAAAGTCAATATTTTGTGCAATTCATTCTATGTAAATTTTGCCTGAATTATTAAGAGTTTACAATTTTAAAACTCTGATATTAAATAAAAATTATAAAATATAATAAGCCTATGAAATTGTTCACATTTATTTGTAATAAGAGGAATTCTATAAAAATGAAATAAATATATCATTTTATCTACTGAAAAAATAGATATTTATGAAATAATATTATGTACTGAGGAAGATATCATGCTTTCTTAGTGGGACATTAAAATTCACATACTGTTTCTGAAAAAGATGTTTCTGATTCAGTAATTCAACTTTCATGAGTAATAAAATATTTAGGCAAATTTTGATATTCATATATATCCATTGTGACATTTTTATCATGCTAAATTATAAACAAGTGAAACTTCCCAAAATAAAATAATTGCATTAGTTAAGTAAAACAATGGTAAATCATTTGGAAACAGTCATTAAACACTGGTTATTAAAAATAAATTTTATTTTTTTATTAGAAAGTACTCCTAACAAATTGTTAAAAGAAAAAAATTAAACCTGGAGATCAAAAAATATATTTAGCATAATCACAACTTATGAAAAAATACTCATCAGATATGTTAAAAACAACTGGAATGTCCCTGAGGAGATAGAATTATGGTGGATTTTATATTATTTTCCATACCTTTTTGTATTTTCTGATTTCTTAGGTAAGCATTTATTATTCTTCTAAATGCTTATATTTATATACTATGTTAAATCTTTACATTTTAAAAAATGCTTTAACTTACCTTCTCTTTTTGAGATTATCTTTAAAGTAAATACTGTTTAGAAATTTGTCACCTACCTTTTTCAGACAACCTGCTGTGATAATGCATTGCATTAGTGTTTCCCAGAAGTTAAAATATATATAAAAACATCCCAAAGTTTTACAGAAAGTAATGTGGTTAGATTATATATAACCAAATTAAAAGTCAACTGCCTATGTCAATATATGAATCAATAAGCATTCAGCAGAAGATTTTCCTAAAATTTACTGATACCTTAAATTTCCCCAATATTAAATTGGCCTCTTCTTGTCATTGAAGTATTCTGTGCCAAATTTAGGGTGAAATAATAAAACATTTTACTTTTTAAATAAAGGTTTTAGCATTAATTACTTTCAAAGACAAATGTCTATGAGAAATAACTCCCCAATTAGATTTTAGAGTTTTCCTTTTTCTCACTGTGTAGAATATAAGAAATATTTGTAGAGCATAAGAAATATCTGAACTCAATTTAGACTTAGCCATTTGTGAATCAATTACTTAGCATTTGTACTAGTTAAACTGACAGAAGTTACCCTTTTTTCCTGGAATTATCAGAAACTTCACAAAATTTTTCTGTACTATATGCAAAATCTATAAAATTTACTGATTTTTATAAAAATAAAACCCCCATCCAAAATCACATTTTTAGACTATCTGGTATGGCCCAAATCCTCCTGCTAAACAAGGCCACTTTTCCCAGGGGCAGCATCATTTTTTTTAAACATGAGTTTATTTATTTGGGAGAAAGAGAGAGAGAAAGAGATGTCACATGAGTAGTGGGGATGAGGAGAGGGAGAGAGAGAGAATCTCAAACAGACTCTCCACTGAATGTGGAGTCCAACTTGAGGCTCGATCTCATGACCCATGAGATCATGATCTGAGCTGAAATCAAGAGTCAGACACTCAACTGACTCATCAAATCTTGATATGGGACAATGCAAACTATTTGTAGTGATTTTAAATTCACCATACCATTTATCCATGTCTTCATCTATAAACTATTATCTATCTATCTATCTATCTATCATCTATCATCTATCAATCATCTATTTATCTATCATATATCTATCATTTATCTATCCATCTATTCCTCTATCCATTATCTATCCTTAGATAATGGATATTTTATAGGAGTAAGAGTGCCCACTGGCACAGTCAGAGCATGCAACTCTTGACCTCAGGGTTGGGTGTAGAGATTACCTACAAACAAAATCTTAAAAACAAATTTAAAAAATAGTTTTGTAGGATTAGAATTTTTAATATAAATTACTGGGAAAATTTAAATGAAATAAGATTTAAAAAACTTGTCTTCTTTATCATTTCTTTCTGCTTAACTTTTTTCACTACTGTCCCAGTATAACAACAAGATCATCCTAGAGTTATATTCATCTTAAGATTATAGTGATTCAAGAAAAAAAAAAAGATTATAGTGATTCCATGTACAGGAAGACCTATCTATGTATAGGAAGTTGTTATTTGCATAAATGTTGTTTTCATGTTACTCTGAATTAGGTGCTATGCAGAGTTACTGTGTAGATCAGTTTGTCTAAGATTTTTTTTTTAATTTTTCTAACTTATTTATTCATGAGAGACCCACAGAGAGTCAGAGACACAATCAGAGGGAGAAGCAGACTCCCTGAGGGGAGCCCACTACTGCACTTTATCCCAAGACCCCAGGATTATGACTTGAGCTAAAGGCAGATGCTCAACTACTGAGCCAACCAGGTGCCCCTCCATTATTTTTCTTAACTGTTACTTGAACGTTTTTATAATTTATATTTAACTATATATCATTTTGATTCTGTTAATTTAGTTAAGCTGAAACTATGTTCCCCAGAATTCCAGGCCCTATGTGTTCTATCTTAGAGTTGGCCAAAATAGGAATTTGCTTGAGAATTGGAAGGTAGAAGTAAAGCAGCTACCATTACTCCTTGGAGGTCAGTGGGTTAGATGCCCTGACAGATAGAAAAAATGATTTTTATCTTGTTTTACTCTATATCCATCTCTTCTCATTACTAGCCCTACTGATCAATAGCAACTGAAGTCTATCATCAGATATTTGGCTTGGAGACCTTTAAAAGCAAGAGCTTTGCAATTTGGATAATTTGCCCTAGACTTTTTCCTTAACTGCTCTTATGTTTCCATTTCATTTGGTACCTGGACATTACTGGCTTCTCCGAATCTCTGGTAATTTTTCCTGCCAGTTCTTTAATAGGGCTGGCTAGTATCTCCCAAATTCCCTGTCCAGACCCTTTCTTCTTCAGTCTCTCCCATAATTTAATAAGGTCTTATTCTCATAATTAATCCCTAAACCATAATTCTCACTGTAAGATTTCTTTCCTTGTTTAAATCCTACTAATAGTTATTTTATAAACAATAAGGAACACTTAAGAGTCTTACTAAGTGTTGTTTTGTAAATGTTGCACAATATAAAATAGGGCAATTGTTCTACTATTTTGGTTTTACTAGTTTCTCCAGAATATGGTTATTCCTACTTCATACTACTTATGTATGGGAAAAATTATAAATATTTCCTTTTCACAAATCTAAGAAATAATTCAGCAGTAAAATTATGTAATTTAATGAATTTTATTTCAAATGCAATATGGATTTGGAAACTTACCTTTGTTAAGCAAATAATTAGCTATGGAAATTTTTACTTGACAATTAGAAAAGAAGCCAAAGTTCACTTTAAAAAGTCATAATGATTTCTTTACTTTGGATAGTTAACAAGAGAAAATCTGTTCTTAAGATTAATTCACTTTTTCTCCTTTGCACTGTACAGTCCTTTGTAATTTTCAAGGTCATGGTTAATACACAATGAACGATACCTTTATTTCACCAGGGGACATAGTAAATGGTAGATTTACACTTAAAAGCAAAAGCTCTGTCTTTAGTATGGTGAGATTCAGATCCCTTCTTTGTACTTCAATTCCCAGTTCTTTGCAGTTTCCTCTTCTATACAAGTATTCATTATCACAGGGAGGAAGTCTTGTCACATGCAGTGACAAATTGTTTCATTTATTTAAAATAGAGCCTTTGTATTTCACTCCATATGCTAATGCAAACACATCTTTAATGATTAGGAAAAGATAAAATCCCTACCTAGGAGGAGCAGAAATTTCTCAGCGTTCACAGGCTTATAAGCAAACCACACACTGAGTTGCCAATCCAGCTGCCTGAACAACAGTCCCCTCTTAATCAGTAAATCATTATGCCTCTAACAACATCAACAACAAAAAGTAGTCCAGTCTAGTTTCGTATCTTGCTTTGTACTTTCACAAAATCTATTACAAAAGAAATCCCACTATTTCACTGACTCAAAAGTCAGACTTTAGAAGTCAAATGAGAGTCCTATTCTATCTCTGAAGGAATGCCCTTGCCACGTTGCTTAGGAATTTGTTAAATTATGATTGTCAAATAGTCCTTCACCATTAAATTTTGCCAAATGGTTGCTCCCCAAATATCTCCAATACAACTGTTATTATGACAAAGCTGGGTTTACTGCTTACTGTGGTAAGTAAATATACCACTTTACAAAGCTTTGGCAGTGTCTTGGAGGGGGGATACATTCAGCAAGAAGTTACAATAATTACAATTAGTTTTGGTGTCTCCTGGTTTATGAACTACCTACTTCAGTCTAAAATACACTGTGTCATAGGCATCACTTAAGAGTTTTTTCAATAAGATTATAGGAATCATGGCCTCTGGAAAAAAAGGAATAATGGCTTCTGCATGCCAATATATATTATTAAAAGATAAAGCCTTGCTTAGGGGTCCTTCCACTTAAATACTTTTTCCTACATTCACACAGATCCTTAGCTTCTAAAGGTAACCAAGCCACTACATATCTCTTCCAAAGGCCATACTTGATCTGGGTGGAAAAGGGTAAGGTGTCAAAGTTACCTCTTTTATCTAACAGAACTACCATTCCTTCAGGCTGGTAAATAGTAGCTAACGAGAATTCAGCAGTGGATGAATTTTCTTGTTGCCCTTTCATAACTACCTGAAGAACCACTCCCTCTGGGAAATCTTGAATCCTTTGCCTTGCATTAGGAATCCCTCCTATATTCTCTCATGGGATTTATAACTATCCAGCATCAAATTCTATTATTACAATGATGCATGCATTTCTTCATATTCCTTATCGGTCTGTTATTAGTCCTTAAGAATAAAAGGGGGTACTGTTTGATTCAGTCAGTTAAACTCCTGACTCTTGGTTTCAGCTCAGGTGTCATGATCTCAGGGTCATGAGATCAAGCCCACAATGAGCCCCACATTGGGCTCCCTGTTCAGCAGGGAGTCGACTCGAGATTTTTCTCTTTCCCTCTCCCTCTTCCTCTCTTTCTAAAATAAATAAATAAGCCTAAAAAAAGAAGAGAGAAAAATTGCCTATTCCAAGTCTGGTATGCTTTTAGAAGTTTTGTTTTGGAAAATGAATATGAATTAAGAACTTTATTAGATCCCAGATTACCTGGTGCCAAATGGCAAGTAGAAGCAAACTAAAACGAAACTGGATTGTAATCTTTCTTTTCCTTAAGAATCACCTCAGTTTCTTTGAAAGAAATCCAGTACCATTATCATGAGTGGAATGGTGGCCCTCCAAAAATATGTTCACGTCCTATACCTCTAGAGTAACCTGTTAATGTTAAGCTTCTTTAGAAAAAGGGACTTTGAACCTGTAATTAAGATTATCTGGCAGAAGAAGTGTCAAGTGACAAGTGTCCTTATAAGAGAGACACAGAAGAGAAAACAAATGCAGAGGAGAAGGCAATGTAAAACAGAGGCAGCAACAGGAGTTTGGCCTCAAGTCAAGGAGCTGGCAACCATCAGCTGGAAGAGGTAAGGAACAGATTTGACCCTTTTGGATTTCAGACTTCTAGACACCAGATTTGTCTAGAAGAATAAATTTTTGCTGTTTTAAGCCACAAAGTGTGTGGTATTTTGCTATGGCAACCAGAGGAAAATAATATATGTACTTTCATGTTTTGTGTTATCTAAAATTCTGTGTAAATCAATAAGTAAACTATTAACACCAGCCATGCTAGACACCTACCCCCAGTTGTATAAAAGACATGTTGTCTTTGTGATGGATGTCCTGTTAAGATTCCTTAAGTAAACATCAATTTCACTTTTATAACTAGATCGTTTATCTTATAGTGACAGTAATTTGTGACTGCTACTCAGACAACATTTCTATTATTACTAATTTCTCACACTGAAATAGAACTCTAGGAACCATCAGAATTGGCTAGACTCAAGTCAGATAAATTAGCCTGAATCATATAAAGTTGCCATTTTTGTAGGTAAAAAATGGTTTCATATTGGCATTTTCATTTGGTTCAACTTTAATAATCAGTAGGAATTACTCAAGGGAAAAAATAAAACATGGTCTATAAATACTTGATATTTTGATCATTATTCTCTTCTTTAATGGGCTTTGCCAAGACATTTCTGTGGTTTGGAGTACAATTCTTTGATAGTGACAGTGCCTTCTATGAATAAATCACACACTTCACAACACACTACACAGAGAAGAAATAGAACAACAGATAAAATAAGCTACAGAACCATTAGGGATGCCTGTTCTTGTTCATAAGTTCTCATCACTGGCTGATTTAATTTTCTCTTGGCCAAAATAATCCTTATTCTGGTGATGTTCTGAAATAAAACCAAAAACATTGATGCATGTTCAAACAAAAGTGAGGTCTGGTTCATTAAAAAGTGCTTACCAGCTGACAACATACACTCAGCTGGTTGTTTTTATATATGATTCAGAGGCAAGATATAAACATGAATCATAGAAAGAAAAGTAACTTGAGATGGCTATCTTATGGAATATCAAAACACTGCCACCCACAGGCTACTTTCAAGGATTTCTCTATGTATTATGCATAACTCAAATAGAGATTCCTTTTAACTCAAATTCTAGCAGTTCTACTCACTAATGGAAATCCCTGTTTTGTTTTGTTTTTTTAAGATTTTGGTTTTATTTATTCATGAGAGATACACACACACAGAGGCAGAGACACAGGCAGAGGGAGAAGCAGGCTCCTCAAGGGGAGCCTGATGTAGGATTCCATCCAGGGACCCCGGGACCATGCCCTGAGCTGAAGGTAGATGCTCAACCGCTGAGCCACCCAGGTGTCCCCATATCCCTGTTTTTAAATAAAAAACTTATACCATAATAGGAAAAGTTTGAGAATCTGAAAAATACCCAAATTTTTGTAGCTAAATTGTTTCACATATTACATTAATCTCATGGTTTTCTCAAAGTGTATATATAAATATATTTTTATATATGTATATATATATTTTTTACATATATTTATATATAAATATATATTTATATATATTTTACAGTGGAGATAAATTATAAAGTGCTTCCCAAGGTTCTTCCCAATGTTTTTTAATTATGGGACTCATGTCCTGGGGCACCTGGATGGCTCAGTCAGTGAAGTGGCTACCCTCGACTCAGGGATCCAGCTCCATGTCAGGCACCATCTTCAGTGAGAGGTCTGCTTCTCCTTTTCCCTTTGCTCCTCCTCCCTGCTTGTGTGTTCTCTCTCTCTCTCTCTCTCTCGAATAAATAAAATCTTAAAAAGAACATAGCTGAAGGAATTTGATAGAACACTTTGGATAGTAGCTATAATATCATATTAAAAGAAGTACATCAAATAAATTAAGGGGATGGAAATTAAAACCATAACTTGGGGATCCCTGGGTGGCTCAGCAGTTTAGCGCCTATCTTTGGCCTGGAGCATGATCCTGGAGTGCCAGGATCAAGGCCCGGGATCAAGTCCCGTATTGGGCTCCTGGTGTGGAACTTGCTTCTCCCTCTGCCTGTGTCTCTGCCTCTCTCTCTGTGTCTCTCATGAATAAATAAATGAAATCTTTAAAAAAACAAAACGAAACAAAAAAAAAAAAAACCGTAACTTGATATTGTATAGTGATCTTAATGTATTCCTATACATACAAGTAAAATTATTTATTATAGCTTCTAATTATATTCTTCAAATACATATACTTTATATTATATTTGGATTTCTAATTATATTTTTGAAACTCAACTCCTATCCAATTTGGTTGTATGAAGATAATCGCAGTGGTCATCAGAGATGGTTGTGTCTAAAAATTTCTGTTGACATATCTAACTGAAAAGTAAAAAGCAATGTGTTCTGTCCAATTCAAAAGAAAATATTTTCCCTGCAAAATCCAAAAGCCAAGGAAAAAATCTGACATCTTATCTTCCCATGTTAATCACCTATGGTACTTTATCTGTAATACTTTTGACATCCTTAGTTTTTTACATGTGTTATAGATATTTATGTACATGTTATATCTCCTTTACTATATTATAAGGTCCTTTAGGTTAAAAAAAAAAGTGTGTGTGTGTGTGTATTTGTTTATATACACACACATAAATCCACCCATTCACATATATCTCAATTTTAAAAATAATACATGCTTAAATACAGAAATGGGTAATAAATAGTATTTATACTATCTGGAAGTAACTGCAGCTAATATTTTGCTATATGTCCTTCTTGTCCTTTTAGAAAAATAAATTACCTCCATTTTTAGATGTTAAAATCAGATCCCATCTTCCACAGAAAATAAAGATTAATATGTTATATATCTTTACTGCTTTGCATCTCTATAATAGCTAAGACAATTCATTGATTTTTAAAAATATATTTAATCCAACAGTACCCATTGATCATACAAGGAAGATGATGAAGAGAAAACTCTTTCTGTCCCTAGGCAGTATTTTAGACTTCTCCAATTAAAACAACAAAGCATGCAGAAAAGCATTGTTCTGCCTTTAAATTAAAATGCTTTTGTAAAAATAGATGAAAAATGCTTTCTATCCCAAAGGGTAAAGTGTCTCCTCAAAAGCTTTTCTTGTTTGTTCATTAAAAGATATGAAATGCCCTCAAACATCATAAAAGATTCTATCTGATTAGTAAAATAATGGTGAGGATGAGAAACACCTTTTGCTAGTACTAGAAAAGTTATTACAGAGAAGAAAGTATGATCCAGTCTGTAGAATTACCAAAGAATGAAGCCAGAAGCTCACACAAGAACATTATTACTGAAGACTCCTCTTCACTCAGCAACAGGGACTGTATATAAGGTCAACTTCTGATGGAACTGAGGCTTCTTCCACTTGGCACTGTTACTGCAGAATCCCTTGTGCCAGATCTCCAGGTACTAGGTAGCTACCTAGATGACTTCTAGATGACTCCTTCACCTTCTAATCCTCCATTTCCAGACTTCCTACTGCCAAGCATCATGTATATTGCCCAATTACAAGACTGCTTTTTTTCACATACATCTATACATCTTATAAAAAGTTGGACTATCAGGAAAGCAATGACCCTCACTGGAAGGTATATTCACACCACAGGCCCAGTGGATCATAGGCTCTGTTTATCACAAACACACTCTCAGCTTTAATTTTAGAAAGAATACATGGTACTGCTGTCATTTACCTGGTGGTCAATACTGATGAAATACAACTAAAACTAATCATCTCTCTGATTAATACCATTTTGGCCCCATGGAAATGTTTCCTCATGTCTGAGAGTTTGGTAGAGGAACCTTTTACGGGGTAGCTGTATCCCACCTGGAGACGATTCAGGGTCAAAGGAGATTGATTTACTTATTCATTTATTTTTTTAAAGATTTTATTCATTAATTAATGAGAGACAGAGAGAGAGAGACAGATACAAAGGCAGAAGGAGAAGCAGGCTCTATCCAGGGAGCTCAATGTGGGATGGATCCCAGGACCCCAGGATCACAACCTGAGCCAAAGGCAGCCGCTCAACCACTGAGCCATGCAGGCTCCCCACAGGATCAAAGGAGATTTATAAAATTAGGAAGATATAGTAATTATTTTATCTCATAAATGAGAAAGCTGGAGCTCAGAGACATTTAATGTCTTGCCAAATATCATGCAATTATTGCAATAAAGACACAACATAAGCATTTTGATTCTTAAGCTATCTTATTCCTACTTTATCAAGCTCCTTCATACTATATATCTTTGACTTAGCTATTAATTTTATCATTGCTGTTAGAAATGCCTGAAAGCATTATGCCCTTAAATTTTAAGGGCAGTAATGTTTTGGTAGGTGGGGTGAATACTGAGGAAGACTTCAGTAAGAGACCTGCAAATCATGGTTGCTTTTTTAATGCAACAAGAGATTTATAAAATAAAAAATTGACCTTATATCTCATTAAAAATAATTTTGTAATAAAAGGAGCTACTCTGGAAAACAATGGAGTTTTTTGAAAATTTTAACAAAAATCCAAGTTTCTGAAACCTACTTCTAAGATGACTAAGGTGCTGTTGGACTGATCCTCATAGAAATAATAACACTGAATTCTGGACACAAAATAAATTTAAAAAACCCAAAAAACCAAACACAAATTATGTATTGGCACTGGAGAGAGAATAAAAGTACACAGATTATATAGGGAAATAAGTACTTGGACAAAGGGAACATCAAATGGTGAAATTTTCATTTTTGTGGCTTTTATACTTAAGGAAAGTTGCCACTGCCACTGCAGAGTTTCTCTGAGATTCCAACATAAGAAGCAAAGGATAGTATTTGGGGGAATAGCAGCTGCTAGAAAGTAAGAGCGTAGGGAAGAGGAATTTGGCAGTGACCACAAGTTGCTGGAAAAGATAAAGCCAGAGAGGGAAGCCACTTATTGTGTCTTCAAATTTCTGTCTGATTCCTGAACTATTCATGTGCAGGAAAAAACTCCAAGCAATCTAACTAAAAATAGAAGAATTGAACTGAAGTTTTAGCTGCTACCCAAGAGGCATAACTGATAGCTTGTGAACAGTCAGGTTATTTTCTTGCTAAAGCAAAAATAAATAACAATACCTCTCAGGAAAATATAACATAATCCAGAGTCTACAGAACATAATATTCACAATGTCACAGATACAATTACATGATTGTGAAGGACCTAGAAAATTTGAAATTCATAGGGCAGGCTAACAAACTGGAAATTCAGGCAGGTGTTGATGCTGCAGTCTTAAGCAAAATTTTTTCTTCCTCAAGAAACCTCAGTTTTTGCTCTAAGGTCTTTCAGGTAATAGATAAGCCTCCTCACATTATTAAGGTTAATCTTTTTCAAAGTCAACTGTACATGTTAGCTACATCTACAAAATATGTTTACAGTAAAACCTAGATTCATTTTTATTTTTTAATTTTTAATAGTTTTACGCATTTATTTGAGAGAGAGAGAGTGCTCGAAAGAGAGCATGAGCAAGGGGGAGGGGCAGAAGGGGAGGAAGAAGCTGACTCCCCCCACTGAACAGGGAGCCTAATGCAGGACCCAAACCAAGGACCCTGGGAGCGTGACCAGAGATGAAGCTAGACACTTAACTGAGCCACCCAGGTGCTCTACATTAGTTTTTAATCAAATAACTGGGTACTATAACAGCCATTTTTTTTTAAGATTGTATCTATTTATTCATGACAGACATAGAGAGAGAGAGAGAGAGAGAGAGAGACAGAGACACAGGCAGCGGGAGAAGCAGGCTCCATGCAGGGAGCCCAAAGTGGGACTTGATCCAGAGACCCCAGGATCACACCCTGGGCCAAAGGCAGGCGCCAAGCCGCTGAGCCACTCAGGGATCCCCTATAACCAGCCAAATTGACAAATAAAACCAACCATACTCTACCATATTAGACTCTTAAGAAATATGTTGGCTTTCAGAGTCATAATTCTAATGAACTATTGAAGCCATGGTAGGAAAGACCGAAAGAGAAGAATTAATTAAGAACCCTTTGCTCAGTATTAGTCTGCTGCCCTAAATGTCCGTGTTTACAACAGAAACAGCTCCAAACAGCTGCCCAGAGCTTGAACAACCCCAAAGATTCTGTTTCTGGAACCTTGATTATCCAGCCATTCCTCAATTCTGAAGGTTGTTTTTATTTGGAAAAGAGCACAAATGAGCAATGTGTAATTATTTTGACCTGTTTATAGTCAAACAATGATCGGAAATGAAATGGCTTTCAGTTCCCTAGATTAATGGAAACTAAGCTAGCTCACCAACCAGACTTGAACCAATTTGCATGCCTGAGAAGACTGCAAGAGAGATCTGATTAATTTTCAGTAGATTTTTAAGGAAAACTACTCAACTAGAGTGTACATGCCAATCTTGAAATAGCCACATGAAATATGCTTTCCTCAAAAAAAAAATACAAGTTTATGTCCAAATTAAGTATTCAAAACATTTGCAGTAATGTCAGATTAATACAAATGTCAAATTAATTTTGACTTAGAAAAAATACAATAGACAAAATAGAGAAAACATCATTAACAAAATAAGCTTGAAAACCCCTAATCGGGATCCCTGGGTGGCGCAGTGGTTTAGCGCCTGCCTTTGGCCCAGGGCGCGATCCTGGAGACCTGGGATCGAATCCTACGTTGGGCTCCTGGTGCATGGAGACTGCTTCTCCCTCTGCCTATGTCTCTGTCTCTGTCTCTCTCTCTGTGACTATCATTAAAAAAAAAAAAAAAGAAAGAAAAGAAAAGAAAAAAGAAAGAAAACCCCTAATCATTTTTTAAAAAGTGTCACTCTTAAGTTTTTCTTAAAATAGTAAATAGAAAAATGAAATATTGAAGAAATTTAATTCATGCAGGGTAAATCTTTATCTTATCATTTGATCATTTTCATCCCAAATACTCAAATTAAAAGTTGTATGTTTCCCACAAAAAAAAAAAAAAAAAAGTTGTATGTTTCTTAGGTGATCATAAATGTAAAATCACAATACTATAATGCAAGTTTCTAGATTTTATTTATTTATTCATGAAAGACACACAGAGAGAGAAGCAGAGACACAGGCAGAGAGAGAAGCAGGCTCCATTCAGGGAGCCCAATGTGGGACTTGATCCCGGAACTCCAGGATCACACCCTGGACCAAAGGCAGACACTCAACCGCTGAGCCACCCAGGTATCCCTATGATGCAAGTTTCTATTGGCCAAGACTCTCATAAGGCCAGTATGTGTATTATTCCCTCATAGCAAACTATCCTGGCTAAGTTAAGCAATCATGTTTATTTTTTATAAAAATCTTAATATAATCATTAAAACTGCCAAAAGTATCTCTCAAAAATGTTTTTGGTATTATCTTTAAGTATTAAGCATAATGCCTTGAGAAAGTGCATATATTACCACTTCCGCTGCCATTCAACCTCTGCTTTCTCCAGGCAGCCCTATTCCTCAGCATATTTGTGTCTGAGATTATGAAGTGCTCCTCTATGTTAGCTGAATCAATCAATTGGATATTTTATTTGCTTGAATGGCAATCTACATAATATCTATTTTCAAATCTGTTCTTAGAATGATGTGATAAAACAAACACAATGGTTGCCTATATATATGGCTATCTGTGTATTTAAAAAGACAACTGATATTTGTACATTGATATTGTATCCTGAACTTCTAAAAATTAATTTATTAGTTATTATAATTTTTTGTTAAATCTTTAGGGTTTTCTACATATAAGATAATCATCTATGAACAGAGATAGTTTTACTTCTTTCTTTATATTTTAGATGCATTTTATTTCTTTTTCTTGCCAAATTGCTTTGGGAGGACTGTTTATGTCAAACAGAGTGACAAGAGTCAGCATCCTTGCTCTGTTCCTGATCTTAGAGCTTTGAGTTTTTCACTATTAAGGATGATGTTATCTGTGGACTTTTTATATATGATCTTTATTATGTTGAGGTAATTTCCTTCTAAATTACTGAGGTTCTTTTTTTTTATCACAAAAGGCTATTGAATTTATCTTATGTTTTTTGCATCAATTATTATTATTTTGTGGGTTTTAACTTCATTCTCTTAGTAATGGTATATTAATTTTTTTCTTATGTCGAACCATCCTTACATCCTAGGAGTAAATACCACTTGATCTTGATATTCACTTGACCCTTGAACAATGTGGGGTTAAACACACTGCCCCCCTGCAGAGTTAAAAATCTGTGTATAACTTTTGATTCCAGAAACTTAACTGCGAATAGACTACTGTTGCCTGGTAGCCTTACTGGTAATGTAAAAAGTCAATTAATACACATTTTGTATGTTATATGTATTACATACTGTACTCTCACAATGAAGTAAGCTGGGCAAAATAAAATGTTATTAAGAAAATCATAAGGAAAGAGTAAATGCATTTACAGTACTGTATTGTATCAAAAAATCCATGTATAAGTGGACCTGTACAGTTCAAATCCATGTTGTTCAAGAGTCAATGGTATAATCCTTTTAATGTGCTGGTAAATTCAGTTTACTAGTATTCTACTGAAAAACTTTGCGTTTATATTCATCAGGGATATCGAAATTTTTCTTCTAATATCTTTATCCAGTTTTATAATCTATGTAATGCTGGTCTCATGAAATGAATTTGAAAGTACTTCCTTCTCTGCAAATTTTTGGAAAAGTCTGACCAGGATTGGTGTTTCTTTTAAATGTTTAATAGAATTCTCCAATGAAGCCATTAGGTCATAAGTGTTTAATTGCAGATTTACCTAAAGCAATTGTAGTAATTCCCTGAACACTGTACAGTTCTTCAAACTGATTTTCATAAATAACACATTAGTCCAATATTCTTTAATAATTTTTCTGCTGCATATCAAGCAAAGATTTAAAATCAGAAAAAAATATGAATAATGTAACTAGTTGCTCATTTTTGAAAATTTTTGTGTGTAATGCTCCTATTGCCTACACCTAAATACTAAATATTCCTCAAATTTTTAAAATTCTTGAAAGTATTACTTTAAAAGAATGCGTTTTAGTCAAACTGAACTCAGAGTTTTGTGTTAAAATTTGCTCCTTTCAACATCCAATTTATCTCCTTTGGACATTATTTTCATCTACCCAAATAAGTTTTTTTTAAATTAATGATAACCATATTTTTCTGGGAATATTTTACCTTTGGTGACAAATTTTGACTCTAAAACTTAATCACTGGATCTGAATACAGATTTCCAATAGGTGGAAATTAGGAGAGTCTTCAAATTCTGAATTTTAGAATGAATTACTTCTTTGTTCCAATGTCACAAAAAAAAGTAATATACAAATAATCACTGAAAAGGGGATAAATTAAATCATGAAAATATTTTCAGAGGCCAGATAAATTAACAACTACATTCTTTTTTGCTATCTGTAACAGAAATAACCTGTGACCCAAACAGATCACTCAGTTATAATTTTATGCAGATGCAGCCCCAGGACTCAAAAGCAGTTGTGATTTAGTGTGCTCTATTGTTCAACATTCACTGAACCAACTACGTGAAAAACACTCAATAAATTCAACAGTATAGTGGTTAACAAGATATACAGTCCCTGTCTTTAAGATTCAACAGTCTGGATGGGTATTCTAGGAAGAAAAAATGTGAATAAAAAGTGGTACAATAAATCTTCTGCTGGCTACAACTATTCGGTGCTACATGAGCACATAGTGGGACATCGAATTTAGTCTGAAATTGGCAGAGAAGTCTTTTCACTGACAGTGGCACTTTAGACTGGCACTGATGTATTAGTTGTGACCCACAGAACATAAATGATTTAGGTAAGCAAAGGGAGAAATTAAAGTACTTTAATAGGAGGACCGCCATGCACAAAGACATAGTCCTAACAGGGAGCATGGTGATCTGAGAAAAAAATAAGTTCATATTATTGAAAAATAACTTGAAGTGGAAAATAAATGAGGAGAGACTGGAGAGCAAAGGAGAGGTTTGTATTAAATCTTAAGGGTAATGAAAAGATTCAAAGGGATGCCATCATGCATTTGGAGCTTTAAAAAGATTACTCTGGCTGCCATATGGAAAATGTATTTGAGAATATAAAAATCAAATGTAGAGACTTTCCTTTAATTAAATCCATGAGAAGGGGAAAAGACAGCTATAAAAAAATTGGGACAACTGGGGAAATTTGAATATGGACTATATACTAAATTTCCATAGTCTATTGATGTTAAATTGTCAGAGCTTGATAATTACATTGTAGTTATATAACAGAATGCCCTAGTTCTTAAATATAAGTGATGGACTACTTAGGGGAAAACTGTCATTAAGTCTGCAACTAAATCTCAAATAATTCAGGCAAGATGGAGGGAGAAGCAGGAAAGGAAGAGAGAGAGAGAATTGGTCAGGGGAAGAAGATCATTATTTAGTCAATGCACTAAATAATAATTGGTGAATCAAGGTAAAAGAATGTAGATGAACATTGTACTATTCTTACAAATGTCTGTAGGTTTGATTTTTTTCAGAAAATAAAAATGTTCTAACAAAAAAAGTAGAAAAAGTCAAATAATGATATGTTAAAGTGGATCAAGAATAGAAAACTCTTCTGGTGATCCAATCATAAGATGATGGCATTTTTCCTTTACCTGGATGTTAAAGAATAAGGTCCAGGATTTAGCATGACTTGTCTCCATTTTCCCGCCATGCTACTCCATTCTCTCTTTCAAACTACTCAGATTGTTTTTTCTCATATGGTTTGCTGAAAGCTAAAGTTATATAAGAGAAGATTTATTATCTCTAAACTAAAGATACTTCTTACAGTTAAAAATGTAAATACGCAGCAGATGGACCTTGGCTCAATGTGACTCCATCAGCCTATCATTTCATTTTCCACTGATGTCTTCTTACAAGTACTATATACTTATGAAAAGTCAAGCTTTGTTCCCCCAGAAGGTCATACAAACAAACAAACAAACAAACAAATAAGGGTCTGGCATTATAATTGTACCACTAGTGATTACTGTGCAACTTTTTGGAGTGGGTCATTTTTGTTTATTTGTTTGTATAAATTAATGTTAAAGATTTCCTTAAATTGAATTTAGAAGTTTTGTTAATATACTGCCTACCACTATTTATTTGAACAAGAGTTTAATCCATTAATATGTTACAAGAGTCCATTATTACTTGTAAAAAGACAGGATAAACATCTTAGACATTTAAAATTCTAACTTCTAAGCTTTTGTATTTGTGCATGCCACGTGTGTGCCAAAGTACTAATCATCAGAAACAGATCTTACAGATTCTACCAGTTTAAACCAGGGTATTGCCATTGGAGGAAGCAGCAATGAACACTTACATTGCATTTTCTACCTGCCAGGCATTCTTCTCAAAGCTTTCCTTAAGTAAATTCATGTATTACTCTCCACAAATCTATATTGATACTATTATGATAATTTTTATTTTACAGGGAAGTAAATTGAGTGCAGAGTTTAATATAACAGAGTAAGCATCTGAATCTGATGTCAAACCCAGGTAATCTGGCTGTTGATCCATATTAGGAAGGGGAAGTGACTTTATGAGAAACTCAGGAATTATAAAGGAAAGATACTGTCAATTACATTTCTAAAAATGGCTCCCTATATATCAAGATTGCATTTTAAATGTTAAATGTACCTAAAATTATGTATATAATAATAACAACAACTGGTACATCCCAATTGTTGAAGATATTAACATCCCAATTGTTAGAGATATATGACTTGATAACTTGCTTTATGTCTCTGGTCCATGCAATGTGCTTCTTTCTTAGAGACAAACGATAATGGTAGATAGTTTTTTTAATGCCTAAAATTACACTAAGCATACATGCCCTTCATTCCACCTTTGTCTGTCTTGAGCTAGTTAACTTGCTCATTTACTGCAGCAAAACTTTAATGTCAAATCTCAGATCCCTAACATCCCTTCACCGAGTTTTATTTTATTGAAGATTCAGACTTAATATAAGCTTACATAACTAATCTTTCTGAATAGTTTTCCACATGGGATTTTGTCTTTGGCTTGCACATTGTAAATAATCGTTTGTCTCTGTAGACATTTTAGGGCTCATTGTAATAGAGCACAGTATCTATCAATGTTCATGTTTTTGAATACAAATAATCCATAAAAAATGAAAACTGAAAAATGTCACATTTCTGGAATAATTCTTTACCTTCATCATCCTTGTCTTTTTAATAGATTTTTGTGTAATATTTAAAGCATGCAAATCTCAATATTATATAAAGTTCATTAGACATAATTAGGTACAGCATAAGTAACAGAATTTTTAAATATAAATTCATTTTCAAATTAAGCTATTTTATCAAAACAATAATCAGAAGAGTCTCATAATTCAATGTAATAGTTATTATAGCATATAAAGGAAAAGAAATATTGCCATGTTGATTACCAAATTTTTTGCTCAAGAAGTGCAAGAGATCCAACTACTAATAAGACATATGTGTTGCTTATCCTTTCAAAGCATAAAATAAAACCTAATAAGTACCAAAAATAGAAGTAGTGCAGAACATTAGAGGAGAAGATATACCCAAATCTACAGTGGAGAATCAGGAAGGGGATCTCAGAAGGAATCCTAAATCCTATGTATCTTGAGACCCAAAGCAGCTGGCTTTGAATGTAAGCTCCAAAAGTGTATATAGCATTATTCCACTTGAACTAACAGAATAGTCAAGAAATAGTTAAATGACTTGCACAGTGTCTAGTGTCTGTAGAACTGGAATTAGAATATTCTCATTTAATTCTTAAACTGTCCAATTTAATTTAGTTTGAAAATATTTAAACTTTAGTTCTAAGGATTCTAATTCCTAAAAGGCTAAGATTATAAAAGCAGGACTTATGCAAATACTAGCATATAGAATTCTAGCAAAAAATAAACATTCTTTTGTATTAAGCAAGCAACCTATAATGGATTATTTTTGTTCAAGTGAAAGTAGGTGAAACTTTGCGTTCATTATTACTCTGTGCAAACTGAATGTCAGCAATTCTAGGAAAATTACAGAAAGGAAAAACTCACTGTTTAGGACCTCAATTGTTACAAAAGATTCCTCTTACCAAAATATTAAAATTCTCTTTTCATAGTTATAGTACACTAATATGTACTTGGAAGTATGTAAGTCTGTGTGATTACATGCTATCATTTAAATAGAAAACAAAGTTTTAATTTATGGACTGCCAACTCTTGTCATTTCTTTAAGGAACAATGTCCCCAGGGAATCAAGAGTAATCAAAGTTAGTTTTATAAAAAAAGTATTTATCTACTTTAATTGCATTGATAGTGGTAAAAATCTTGAGGGCCAGATAAATTTTTACTCCTCTTTAGAATCCTTGCACCTGCATACTTCCTAACACAAAGTAGGTGCTCAGTAAAATGGGATGGCTTCATCAATTACATTAATCCTAAATAAGTTGCTAATGATGTTTTCTCTCCACGATATTGGATTTCATACATTGCCACCAATTTAAAAGGGAAATTAAAAGAAGTAGCATTTAGAAGATACCAAGCTTTTAAATTCTGTAACTTGGGAACATTTTCCAATCCCTGGTTTAGTCATTCCTCTCTCATGTGATACTACTATTTCATATATATATATACAATATACATTCTTCAACAAATCAAACCTCTAAAGGTTCTTTTAATGAATCAATTTATTTCAAATAATTTTTTTCAGCTTGAAAAAACATTCTTTGGATATAAATGATAAAATTACTTATCAAAACTAGACATGAAAGCCTGCTTTGTAAGTCCCCTCAACTCCTTTCCTTTAAATTCAATTATCTTTATTTTTTAGCAACCTGTTTATAGAAATACTCTTTTGTAAAGATGAACTTAAGAAATGAATGAGAACAGGGTATGAAAAAAGATCATAGTTTTAAATTAGGAGACTAACTGAAGGGAGTATTAACAAATTAAAATCATTGTAAACATACACTTTTTTTAATGACTCAACTTCCACACAGTAGAGAAAGTCTTCCTTGAACATATGCACTTTAGATTTATCAAATAATAACTAAGAAGAAAATAGAACAGTATAATTGAGATGATTTAAAACCATTCACTTGCAATTTTATGATTCGGTAAAAGGCATATTCTTTCTGAATTTTCAAAAAATCAATAGCACTATTAGATTATTAACATTTGTAAATGTCTATACCACTGAAGTAAATATAAAGAAATGCTTAGAGTCAGCTTAAAAAAATAAAACTGAACTTTCACATATATAAGACAGCAGAACCTCTAATTACCCTAGCACTTTAAAACTCTTTTCTTTTAGAAAAGTGTGTTACGATTGCCATCTAAATAGGTTGGAAAGAGGAATAAAGTAATCTTATTATATCATGTGGCAAACAGCATGAAATATTCCAAACCATAATTCACAAAATGATACCCTAGAAAAAGGCACAGAGCTCAAAGAAAAAAAGTAATTGGAAAATATTAGAAATATAAAGGACATCTGGGATCCCTGGGTGGCTCAGAGGTTTAGCACCTGCCCTCAGCCCAGAGCATGATCCTGGAGGCCCCGCGATCGAATCCCACATCGGCCTCCCTGTGTGGAGCCTGCTTCTCTCTGTCTCTGTCTCTGTCTGTCTGTCTCTCTCTGTGTCTCTCATGAATAAATAAATAAAATCTTAAAAAAAAAGAAAAGAAAAGAAAAGAAAAGTAAAGAAATATAAAGGACACCAAAATGCTTTACAAAGCCAGTGAATACTATTTAAACATTATTACTTAAACACCCAAGCCAATAGGCTCCCACATAAAATTTGTGTCAGCCTGAGCTTGTTAGGGTTTCTATAAGTAGAAAAAAAACAGTATTTTCTTTTTTTTTTACTTTTCATAAGAAAGACTCTGAGGTAAAATAATAGAAGTCATTTAAAAAATGGGTTATATTATTACTCAATCCTAGTGAAAACATTAAAGCTATACATTTGGAAATATCTGTATAAGCAAACATTTCACTATGAAGTTCCTCTATAAAAATATATCTATGGTGAATATTAAATTTTAACATGTCAATTCATTCAACTATATTTTTGAACCTAAATATATATACATTGAAATGTTTCTACTTAACAAAAGTAGAAAAATACTATTACAGGAAGGAAAAAGGCAGTTTTCCAAAAGTATATTTAGTATGATTCAAATACTGTGAAGAAAACATACATGATTTCCTATAGTTTTACACATGTCCAAACTTTGGCTAATTCTTGTATATTAAGAAAGAATATATTTCAGTAATAATTATGAAGCATAAAAACAGTGAAAGATTGTATGCTTCAGGTTAGATCTATATACATGAGGAATTTGCAATCTGAAAATTTACACATAAGACAGACTGCATTGAGAAAATATATTTTTAAAAAAGAAAGACAATTTTGTCATAAAATATTAAAATAAATGTCTTAAGTCCAATTAAAATATACTAAACTCACTTTAGAATGAGATTTTTTATTTTCAAGTATGTGATTCTATAACATAGACTGTTTTATTCTCTTTTCTCACTTATCAATACCTATCAGTTTTCCTCTAAATCATAGAGCTTCTGAACATTTTCTGAAGAATTGACATTATTTTAATTCCTCAATACATTTTTCCAAAAAGTTAAGATGTATACCCATAAGCAAATTGCAAACTGCAAAGTCTACCTAAATCTCCTAGTTTGTCTGATACTCCAGTAATTTCAAACAAACAGCGTTACATTAGCTCTATCTTTAGTACAAACTTTAATGACAAGGAATTCACACTTAAGAAGAAAGAAGAGAACTGAGTTCCCAGTGGTTTATGGCAAAAAAAGGGGGGAGGGTATGTTCAAGGGAAATTATGCCTAATTGATTTTACTTTTTGTGTATAAGGTAAAATAATATATGTCATAAAAGGAAAATAAGAATCAGAAGAAATTCAATATGTGACCTCAGACACACATAGTATCATAAATACTCCTATATGGGTTTCTAAAAAATAAATACAAGTATAGTTTAGACCGTAAACAAAATATCAGGCAGTTGATCATCTGAGATTTTTATTATTCTTTGTGTGCATGCATGCATGTGTGTGCTCCATATATAGCCATGATTGTTCAAATTAAGAAAAAATCCTACAGTAATTATTTCTCCAAGAGATACGCCCTAAAGTAGCCAAGAACCAGAAAATACAGTATGGCTCTCACCATAGTATTCTATCTTTTAATATAAAAAGGACTCAGGCAAAATGTCAAATGATATAAAATAATTATGTTATCAGCATCTAGGCTAATTCTTATTTTCCTTATGTAATCTCTATTATTTTCCCTTAGTTATGTCAAAAAATAAAATTTATGAGGAATAATTTCCATTGGATACAGGAAATTATAACCAAAACCTCTAAAATGTTTGTCGAATGAATAAATAATTATTTAAATGACACCATAGAGAAAAGGGCTTTAAAAAATATCATTCTACTGTTAAAAAGCTATTGTAGTATAATTTAGCTTTATAACATCTTCTTAGTTATCTTTAAGCATAAATTCTATTATTTTCCACCTGATGTTGAAAAAGGAATTTTTATGCTGTGAGCTATAAAGGAAGACATTTTTAGAATTGTTGAAATACTGCTGTGCAGAAAGAACATCAAATCAAACAGAAATAATGTCACTAAAATATGTACCGTGTGTGCATCAATATATTGCCCTGGTTTGCATGACTGACTCCTACACAGCACACTCCAGTAACCATGGGTTTTTGAATATTAAGTCTGTGAGGGCTAATTGCAATTTATTGAATATGTCAGTGAAGCAGAACTTCAGTAAATCAAGTCCAAGTAGTAGGTAGGTTATAGCATTTTTTTCCCCTGTTCTTTTAACCAAATGACGATTTCTTCTTCAGTTATTTCTTTCAATCAGCAAAAGTTACAAATAGTCTAGGAACTCACTGTGGCAGAAGAGTAATGGCTGAAAGACCAGATGATCCTGTTTTATGACCCTTGGCACAAAGATTAAACCCTCTATTTCCAGCAATGCACAATTTCATGCTATTTCAGGGAGCTTGACCCTGAACTGAACTTCCTTCAGACTGTTCAGTTCAATCTGAAATATAAGAGTTACTGACAGTCTGTAGCATGTAATGAAAAAAATAATGGAGGGACAGCTGTCTGCTTTCACAACCCTGCCATTGATGTTGCAAGAGGAAAAACTGTGGGGATGGTGGATTCAGAAGAAAATGAGTTGGGATTTAACATTTGTAAAGAGGAATCCTTTTGTTATGTACTGATTTGGAGTAAATCTGTGGCAGTGGAATCAAATTTGGGACAGTTTTCTTTGCAAAGTAGAAAGGAACATAACCAATTTTCCAGTAGCTGATTATGTTGTGTTTATCTGGGCTCCTGATTAAATGTTATATATTATTTTTCTTTCTTAAGTCTGATACCATTTGAAATATACAAGAAAATTTCTTGAATAAGGGCAAAATTATAATATTACCAATTTTAAATTCCTTGTAGAATTATTTTTTATTTAAATCATTATATTGGAGAATATACTGAGTTCTTTGTATTTGGAATTAAAATATCAAAGATTATGACATTTATAGGTATGTTTTTAAGAGTATATAGAACCTCTTATTCTAGAGTGCTTGGGTGTCTCAGTCTGTTAAGCTTCTGCCTTCAGCTCAGGTCATGATCCCAGAGTATGAGATAGAGTCCCACATCAGTCTCCCTGCCTGGTGGGGAGTCTGCTTCTCCCTTTACTCCTCCCCTCTGTCTGCACTTTCTCTCTCTCTCTCTCTCTCAAATAAATAGATTCTTAAAAAAAAAAAAAAACAAAAACAAACAAACAAACAAAAAACCCTTCTTATTCTAATATAAACATAACAATACAGAAAATTTGTCTTTGAGAAGTTTCGGTTTCCACTACAATAGCATAATAAGCAAGAAGACGTGACACAGATTCCATTAAAACTTTCAAAAACTCAAATTTAATGACGGCAATTATCACTGAGCTTTGTGACTTAAATCTATGAAATATGACATTGAAAACTTTGGAGAAGAGCAATTTAGAATGCTGAAAGTACTTGCACAGCTCTGAATTGAAACATGAAATTCTTGAAAGGTTTCTGGAAAATACAACACTGTCTCTGGAACGAATACAGAAGCTCCCTTCCACAATTTAAAGACACTGCACAGCAGTTGTCGATGACATTCACAAAATAAAATAATAGGGGAACTGATACACTTTAGTGGCTCATGTACTTTTTTAATAAATTATAAAATATCATTTCAATTAGTATAAATGGTAATATTAAACAGAATTAATCTTTACTCACAGGGTTAGTAATTTTGTTAAATGAGAGCTAAAAACTTGGGGGAAAAGCAATTGAACTTTGACAATTCATGTTAAATGGAATAAATGACTTCTCCATTTATTTTTATTATTTCCTCTCATTAAACTTTTGTTTTAATGGGTCTCAAAATTCTGTGACAGATTTTTGGTCAAGTTTTTTCCATTAAAAAGTATTGATTTTAAAAACTAAGAACTTAAAACTGCCACACACATGAAAAAACAAATGGGGGCAGCCGGAGTGGCTCAGTGGTTTAGCGCCACCTTCGGCCCAGGGCATGATCCTGGGGACCCGGGATCGAGTCCCCCATCGAGTTCCCTGCATGGAGCCTGCTTCTCCCTCTGCCTGTGTCTCTGCCTCTCTCTCTCTCTCTCTCTCTCATGAATGCTTAAATAAAATCTTTTTAAAAAATTAAAAAAAAAAACAGCCCACAAAACATTCTCCTTTCCTCCTGAAGGTTTTATGATGCATTTTATCCTTAACCAGTCTTTTACTATTAAACTTAAATGGCCAGTTGACACAAACAGTTCTGAGACTGTTCTTCCACCACTGATTAAGACTGGGGTGGCAGGTATTGGGGATAATATTCATTTAGCCTTCTGAGCTTTCTGGGCCGACTTGGTGACTTTGCCAGCTCCAGCTGCCTTCTTGTCCACTGCTTTGATAACACCCACAGCAACCATCTGTCTCATGTCACGAACAGCAAAACGGCCCAGAGGAGGATAGTCAGAGAAGCTCTCGACACACATAGGTTTGCCAGGAACCATATCAACAATGGCAGCATCCCCAGATTTCAAGAACTTGGGACCATCTTCCATCTTTTTTCCAGAATGATGATCTCTCTTCTCCTTCAGCTCAGCAAACTTGCCAGCAATGTGAGCTGTGTGACAATCTAGCACAGGTGCATATCCAGCACTGATTTGGCCTGGATGGTTCAGGATAATCACCTGAGCCATGAAGCCAGCAGCTTCCATTGGTGGGTCATTTTTGCTGTCAACAGCCACATTGCCACCACGAACATCTTTGACAGATATGTTCTTCACATCGAAGCCCACATTGTTCCCAGGAAGAGCCTCACTCAAAGCTTTATGGTGTATTTCAGCCAACTTAACTTCAGTTGTAACATTGACTGGAGCAAAGGTGACCACCATGCCAGGCTTAAGAACACCAGTCTCCACTTGACCCACGGGGACAGTACCAATACCACCAATTTTGTAGACGTCCCGGAGAGGCAGAAACAAGGGCTTATCAGTTGGGATGAGTTGGTGGCAGAATGCAATCCAGAGCTTCAAGCAGTGTGGTTCCACTGGCATTCCCATCTTTACACGTGACTTTCCACCCCTTGAACCAAGGCATGTTAGCACTTGACTCCAGCATGGTGTCACCATTCCAACCAGAAATTGGCACAAATGCTACTGTGTTGGGATTGTACCCAATTTTCTTACTGTAGGTGCTGACTTCCTTAACGATTTCCTCGTATCTCTCCTGGCTGTAGGGTGGCTCAGTGGAATCCTTTTTGTTAATACCAACAATTAGTTGTTTTACACCCAGTGTGTAAGCCAGAAGTGCATGCTCACGGGTCTCCCTATTCTTGTGGATACCTGCTTCAAATTCACCAACACCAGCAGCTGCAATCAGAACAGCACAGTCGGCCTGAGATGGGCCTGTAATCATGTTTTTGATAAAGTCTCTGTGTCCTGGGGCATCAGTGATGGTCACATAAAACTTGCTGGTCTCAAATTTCCACAGGGAGATACCAATGATGATACCATGTTCACCTTCAGCTTCCAGTTTATCCAAAACCCAGGCATACTTGAAGGAGCCTTTTCCCATCTCAGCAGCCTCCTTCTCAAATTTTTTGATAGTTCTTTTGTTGATCTCACCACATTTGTAGATCAGATGGCCAGTAGTGGTAGACTTGCCCGAATCTATGTGTCCAATGATAGCGATGTTGATGTGAGTCTTTTCCTTTCCCATTTTGGTTTAGGTTTAGCAGTGGTTTTCACGACACCTGTGTTCTGGCGGCAAACCCGTTGCAAAAAAGCGATTTCTCCATTTGTGAATACAAAGCCAACTAGTTCTAATTTTCTCTCTCACTGTGTCAGGATAATATGAAGTTAAGTATTACACATTACATCTCAGAGTGATGTAAATCACAGACATCTTTGTAGTATCCTTATAAAGGTAATATGGTTAGAGAGGACATGTGCATATTGACTTCAGGTTAGACAGATGATCCAGACTTAGAGTTCCCAGTTTACAGCGATTGGTCCAAGAGGAGATCACATGATTCCAACAGCAGTCATAGCTCCTCAATGAAAATTGATACATGAAAATTACAGGTAAGAGTTTCTCTTAATATAGAATTGTACAGGATATTGACCATGTAATGCTAGAGCTGTCAGGAGACACTGTCTCTATCTCTCCTGTATGTACATGCACACATCACACACACAATCCTGATTTAGGTGGGGAAAGGTGGGGGCAGGGTAGGATTGAGAGATTTAATAACAATAGCAACAAATTCTGGGGCAAATGGGAGTTTTAAACCTTATTAAACCTTACTAACTCTAGGCACAACTAATTCCTACGTATGTTCTGAAATCACAAATAAATTTTTTAAATTAATTTATTTATTTGAGAGAGAAAGAACACGAGAGTAGAAGAGGGAGATGGAGAGGGAAAGGAAGAGAAAATCTCCAGCAGACTCCTTTCCAAGCCCCAGTGAATATGGGCTTGATCCCAGGACCTTGAGTTCATGACTTAAGCCAAAACCATGAGTCCTCTGCTTATCCAACTGAGCCACTCAGGAGCCCCTCCCTAATAAAATTCTTATCTTTAATCTTAAAAGTTGCTTTAAAAATTGGTTAATTATCAAAACTTCAAGATTTCTTCTGTGATTCTGTTTTCATTCTTTAGGCATGTTTATAATCCAAATAAGATTCATAATTGAGAGTAAGTGATTTGTACCATTTAGAAAACAAAACTCCAAAATTTAATCACCCCCCACAACCAAAAAAGAACTGGAATTAGGAATACATCTATTACTAATATCCTACCCCTTTTAAAGATCACTGCTTCTTAATATGGGCATGCCTGAACTTTTAAAAGATTGTTTTTCAGGGCCTGAGGTAAATTGACATTTTTCCTTTTTTTCTGAATGCCTTAGTTTTACTTCCGTGATATTCTGCAATGCACTTGCTGCATTCTTTCCTTCTTACACACACACACACACACACACACACACACACACACACACACATATGCATGCACATAAACACGTCCTGAAAGGGCTCCAATTCTTTTCCAGCAAAGTCAATATTCAATATTTTACTTTATGTGTGTGTGTATATATATATGTACATATATATGAAAATCAGTATATTATGCATTTATTTCCACCACTCTCTGCTTCAAAAACACCCTAGAGATGGTATGTCATACCTAGATATTCTAATACAGAGTTCAGATGCAACTATCTATAAAATAACACCTTGATAAAGTGTTAAAATATGGTCTGTTCATGTGAAAAAAAAATCTGTTAGAAATAACAAGCACAGATATACTAACTGGTTCAAACAAGGTAATATTCCTCCACTATAAAATTTAAAAGTGCAGTTAAAATCATCTGGACCTTTGATGTTTTTAATAGACAAGTGTTTTAAAATGTTGATCATTTCTTTTAAAGATTTATTTTATTTATTTATTTTAGGGGGAGAGGGGCAGAAGGAGAGGATCTCGAGCAGACTCCACGTTGAGCACAGGGCCCCCCATGGAGCTCGATTTCATGAACTCGAGATCATGACCTGAACCAAAATCAGGACTCCAAAACTTAACTGACTGAACCACCCAGGCACCCCAAAATTTTGATGATTTTAATCTAATTCCTACTTAAAATGTTTTAAAATAATGTACTTCTTGAATCAAGGAATAAGTTCAAAGAAAACTTTCCAACTGAGTAATTATTCAATTACTGTGGAGTAAATGTAAACATTCATATATATTAATGGACCAATGTTCAAACAAGAGATTAAAAGAGTGAATCATGTGCAAAACCAAAATTTGACAAATATATGGATCACTACAGTGACTCAGTATCGAAGGAAAATCAGTATTAAAATCTTAAACTATATTTTGTGGTCACATCCAACAAGGCAAAAAATAATCTGCTCTGCTTCATTCCAATACTATGACTTTTTGTTAACTACCTAAATAAAGGTCACACAGTTTTTCTGTATTTCTGTATAAAATCCGTATAATCAGTTTTAGCTTGTGATTTAATATTTTGTGAAACAGTAAATGAAGTTACTATATAATATACTTTAGTAAAAGTAATCTGTGTCTGCCTTATATCTCTTAGGCTCTAGTTAGGAATTCAAAAAGATTCTAAATATTTTTTAAGAGAGATAATTTTAACACAAAGAATTGATTTAAAGGTGTAGGAATACTGAAAAAAATAAAACATTGAGCTAACACAAGAAGTAGCTACTATCCTTAGGATTTGGGGAAGAAATCTCTTAGGATTGAGGGAGAAGAGAAGGAAGTGCAGAGGACTCCACAAAGTAGGTACTCATAATTCTAAGGACAGAATTTTTTAAGTTTGTGAGCAGCTAAGATTAAGTGCCTCCCAGAAGGGCTGAGACTTTTTTTAAATGTTTTATTTATTTATTCATGAAATTCACAGAAAAAGAGGCAGAGACATAGGCAGAGGAAGAAGCAAGCTCCTTGCTGCGGGGAACCGAGGGATCATGCCCTGAGCCAAAGGCAGACACTCAACCACTGAGCCACCCAAGCATCCCAGGGCTGACACTTTTGTGGATGAGCAGGGCGGGCTGACTGGCCGGCTGGCTGGCTTTTAAGAGGGGTTGTAGCAAATTGGTTCTAGGATTACCAAAGAAGCTGGCTACTAAAGCTCTGTGCTTGCCAGAGTACAAATTATTGCTAGGGTGACACTAATAGAACAACAAACGGGAAAAAGCCAATTCCTCTCTTTATCTTGCCATCCAACGTCCTTTTAGTGCTGGCTATTTATAGAACTCAACAGGATTCCAGCCAACAAAGAGGAGATGGCATTTGTAGAACCCTAGGTCCTCAGTCACACAAAAAAGATATTTTTGAAGCTAAAAACAAGAGCTTAATTACTGGCCTTTTTAAGCTGTCCAGAACCTTTAAATAAGAATGTCAAGGAGTAAAGATTTTTATAGACTTTAAAGAGAGAAATTTTTTTACAGCCATTGTTTTCTTTTCTCTTTATGTTGTTAGATTAAGTTTTATTTAGTCTTTTTTTCCTGCTTTATAAATTATTTTTGCTGATGACTATGATAGGATCAATTATGGCTCAACCAGAAAAGCAAAACTGCTAAGTCATTATGAATATTGAGTAAACACTCTGATTGGTTGTTTTTTTGTTTTGTTTTGTTTTGTTTTTCTTCTGTTGCTGGACCTTGAGGTGCGGGAGGGCATTTGAGAAGGAAAAATGAATGTAAAGTGGGGAGACCAAGTACAGATTTAAACTCACAACCATGATCTGGACTCCCTGATCACATGTGGCTAGAAACCAAAAGCATAGACAGGAACCCTTGGATGTCCTGTGGAAGAAGTTGTCACCCTTCCCAGTGCCAAACAACCCCAAACCCAAGGAGTCAGCAAAGCTGAAGATCCAGGGCAAGGAACAGTGATTGCATGCCTGGTGCTGCCCCACATTAAGAAGTGATAATGCATGAAAGTTGCAAAAGCACCTGCTCCAACCTTCTGATCATAAAATCAATACTGTTTTTTATCCTCCATACAGTGCAAAAAATATTTCTTATATTTAATAGATTATTAAAGAGTTCAACAGTAGCGCAGATAAACAGAAATGGATTCCTTCAGAGGAAGTGGAAAACACTTCTGGATGTCAATGGTATTCTAAATTGAGAGTTGTAAGAGAATGTATAGATTTTTACTTGAAAAAATTACTTCTAGTTGCTTTAATAACAGTAAACTTAGGAAATATTTGAGATGTATCATTTTTATTTCTTTAGTTAAAACTTCTCTTAATCATTTACTAGTCTGGCCCAGTCAGAGATCTATACAAAAGGCATTCAATACAATGGCAAAAAATAAATATGATCTTATTTCCTAACTTTGTTTAATATCAGTCTGGTTTAATATTAAAAAATTATATATACATATGTACAATTTTTAAATTATATGCATTTTAATTAGGTAAATATATTTTTGTATTATGTATCAGTGGAAACACAAGTAATCTTATAAAAAATTTCCCCCACATGAGACTATGCAGGTGATTTTCAAGATATGATAAAAGTTTTTTTAATGTTTGACTTTATTACTTGTTATTTTTAGAGATCCATTTTAAGTAGCTCTTCAAAGTGAAGATTTTTAGAAAGCCCCCAAAAGGCTATTAAAGAACAATAAAATAACAGTTTTCTCTTCATGCAAGACTCTACAATTATCTGTATTTTAAAACATTAAGCTCTAGTGACTACACAGTTTTAGTATTATAAATACCTTGCTTTCTATTTTTAAAAAAATCACTTGGATACACTCTTGTGAAACACAGTTACTATGCAGTTTTCTTCTTTAATATGTATCCTGTATTCCATTCCTACAGTACTTCAGGGCAAGCTTCTGAGAATATAGAATATTCTAAATTGATCCTAGCCCATTTTATTTTTGCACTTCTGTTCTAAGGAATCTGATACAGTTTCCAAGCTTCTCACCATCTCATTAAAAATTAGTAGAAGGAATGTCAGCAGGCATACAACCTTACAAATGCAGGTCTAACTTTGTAAATTAAACATGCTTTGTGTGTATGTATTATTTATTTCTGTTTGCTTTTAGGTGTCTCCATGTGTATGCTCACTGGCATTATCTTTGCATTTGGAAGTTCTCTGGAATTTGGGGAAAAAAGCAAATGACTTATATATAAATCAGGATTATGAATTATGTAAATCAAGCTACCCAGTCAGGGCAAAAAGAAATTAAAGTTACTATAAGGAGATACTCCAAGAATCTCTTAGTGAAAAAGAAAAAGAAAATTAAAGAAAAATTCAGTCTTTAATAGGTAATCCCACTTAACGACAAAGATTTCATGCAACAAATAGGACAAGTCTCTTTATATGGACGTTTCCCACTCCCACTCAGAGCAATTAGCTTTGAAAGTATCATTTTGCAATAATATCCCAGAATAAATGATGCTAAAATTCCTTTCAATTTTTTTTTTCAAAAGAATTAACCTCCAGGAAAAAATAAGTAAAGGAAAGGAAGGGTCAATGAGCTTCCACAAGTGCAGTGCTGGGATTCTGTCAATTTTGGTGACTTCACTTGGGTTAGCATTTATACAAACCAATTTCACGCCCACCCTAAGGGCAAAAAAAGGAGGGCAGTAGGCAGAAACAGGAACAAATTAGGAAGCAGTGGAAGGGACAAGCTACAGAACATTTGCTCAATTCCAAACTCTGGCCCCAAATTGTATTAGTTTAATTTGATATATGGTTTACATATATGGTTAGTGATTGTGTATTATACATATTGTATTATTACATATTAAATATAGCTACATACAATTAAATAGTAGATTGATTATATATTGATTATAGTAGATAGAAGATTCATTTTTAGTTTTCTAA
Source organism: Canis lupus dingo (assembly GCF_003254725.2). Classification (NCBI taxonomy): domain Eukaryota; kingdom Metazoa; phylum Chordata; class Mammalia; order Carnivora; family Canidae; genus Canis; species Canis lupus. Next base: position 23,536,256 of record NC_064250.1, on the reverse strand, counting down.
AATCCAACATTAACTAATAGTTTTGAAACATGTTAATAACTAACATTAACCTGAGCAGCATAAGTGTACACATTTTTCCAGAAATAGGCATCAAGATTACTGGCATACACCCTGTGTGAGAGGAAAAAAAGTGATATACATGATAGTTGACACATACATTTCTAAGTAATAGGTCCTAGAGCAGATCTAGGTTGTCATTTGGAATCACTGATGTAAGATTTTATTTTTTATTAATATTTGGGCCTTAAATTTTGTCTGTGTTTGCTCAATTGAATTATGAGCCTGCCAGTTCAAAATCTACTTAATAGCATTTCAAGACTAAATGAGTTTAATTTAGGAGCGTGAGGAGAAAGATTTCTATTACTAAAAAATCAGAGTAAACTCCTAGTATGACAATACATTTCTTAAAGTCTAAAAATTTCTCCCAAACAAATGAATGAATATAAACAGTTATGTGCAACATTATCTTTTTTTAATACTGCTAAGGAAAATTTTAATAAGGAATATTTATATTAGATAATAATTCAGTAGCAGTGCCAATTGTGTCTGATTTGGGTACTGTGGCTATATATATGAATATCCTTATTATTAGGAAATATATATTGAAGTATTAAGAGGTAAAAGGCATGATGTCTGCAACTTAAACAGTTCAGAGAAAGCGTGTGTGTAGGAGGAATAAAATGAACAATAAACCAAATACATTAAAATGCTAATGCTTCTGTAATCTGGATGATAGATATACCAGTATTATTTGTACTATATCTGTAGCTTTTCTGTTCTGATAATACTTCAGAATAAAAAGCTAAAAAATACTGTCAATACTAGTCTTACAATGTGATGCTGACTGTATGGAAAATTGTTTGAAAATAGACGCAAGACCTGCAGAATGCGATATCAATTGCCATTTAATTATTTATGACATGTTTATTTTACCTTAGAAACCTGTACACCATTTTCTAATATTCTAATGCCAGCATGCTATATGTAAGTTAAAGTTATTTTTGAATCCTCATCAACTTTGTGTTTGGCTTTAATTGATTTTTTCCTATTAGTGATACCTACATTAGATGTCAGCAAAAGGCCTTGTTAATTTAACAGAAGGAAAATTAATAATATTCTTATATATTTTCCTCATTAAATTCACATTATTGCAGTAATGGTTGTTTTAAATGGGCATCATTATTAATAAGAAAAATGCATACATTAATTTTGAACCCTAATGGCTCTGGTACTTTTTAGTTTTGTAGAAATAACTCAGTTACATTTGCATAAATTTCAGTTCTCCTTTAACCATACTTATTAATGATTGTATAGCAAACAACAATATGAAGCAAAGATCATTAGGAGCCATATCTACAGTTTTTAAACTTCTGTGCTACTATGACTTTATTATCTGTGACATGCCACTATTTGAGGTTACCTCAACTGAAATACATTTTAACAATATAATGTTCTTCATGGGAATGGCCATCCACAGAATGACTTTCTTAGCATAGTTATTCTATCTGGAAAGCCCTTCTTTTTATTTTTCTTCCCCATCTTTCTTTTTCTTTTTCTTTTAAAACTGTTGGGCTCTCTCTCTCTCTCTCTCTCTCTGTGACTATCATAAATAAATTAAATTTAAAAAATATTTAAAAAAAAAAAAAAAAAAGGGATCCCTGGGTGGTGCAGCGGTTTGGCCCCTGCCTTTGGCCCAGGGCGCGATCCTGGAGACCCGGGGTCGAATCCCACATCGGGCTCCCGGTGCATGGAGCCTGCTTCTCCCTCTGCCTGTGTCTCTGCCTCTCTCTCTCTCTCTCTCTCTCTGTGACTATCATAAATAAATTAAATTAAAAAAAAATTTTTAAAATAAAACTGTTGGGAAGTTACATGGGACCCACTTAAGTATTTTTCTTCTGTAAAGGAAATAAAATGATAAACAATGAATCAAAATACTAAGTAGATTCTTGACTTCATTTTTTGGTACTTATTTATTCTTAGCATTGTTTTAAGTCATGTCACTAAAACTCTTTTTCTTTGTCCCCTTTACTTTAGATGTCTCAAATATCTCAGTATGAGCTAATGAACATAAAATGGCTTCACAATAAGGTACACCACTGTTTGAATCCTGGATCTGCCATATAAAGAACTTTGTTGGGATTTTGAAAGATTCCTATGGTTAGTTTTATACCTGAGAGATATGGATGTTATACCCATCCTTTAGGTTTTTTGGAAAGATTAAATGAAATAATGGATGCCAAACAAATAACAGGGCCTAAACCATTAAACTGTCAAAAAAAAATTGTGTTATTAAAAAAATGCATCAGGCAAAAAGTGCTCCCAGTGTTGTGGAGGGTAGTGTTGCTTAGAAAGTTTCATTGGAAATGTAAAACTTAGTTCGTTATTGAAAGGATGAGCTTTGGTTAAGATAAGATGAGAAAAGAATATATTCTATGTATACATGAACAAATCATATTCCAGAAATAGTGAACAGAGCAATTCAGCTGAAGCGGAGTTTCAGGGAAAAAAATTAGAGATGATTTACAGAGATTTGAATATATGAATGCTGTATCAGGGGTTTAAACTTTGTCTTGAGAGGAGGAAGAGCTACGAAGTTTCCTCTTTGACAGGAGGATAACTTTATTGAAAGCAGTGATTAATACAGATTGGCTTAGAGAAGCATTGAGCATTATGATTTGGAGAGTGAAAAAGAGTACCCAAAGGCAATCAATTAAGGGCTTATCAAAATTATAAAGACATGAGCTTATAAAAGTTTGCCTTTGGTATTTGCTGTGAGAAGCAAAACTAAAGAATAAGTTGATTTGTTCCAAAATACAAATGAACAGAATTATTATTTGGCAATTTTTTTTGCAGAACAGAAAAGCAAGTTTCACAGACAATTGGAGCATTTTTTCTTGAGTAATTTGGAGGGGATAATATTGTGAAAGGCAGAAATTATAAAAATCTTGGTGGAAAAGGTACTTTTGATTAGATGAAAACTTGTTTTGAAAGACTGAGACTGGGCTGAAACAACTGCATAGAGATTCTCTAGAGAGAGTTGGCCACGTGAGCCTGAAATTTGACAGAGATGGCAGGCTAAAAATATGGTGGATATTTTTATTCCCATGGCAGTGACTGAAGGCTGAAATGTCCATGCTTACCCACCAGTTTGTGACTTCTAGAAGTATCTATCATAAATACCAAAATTGAGACAAGTAGGATAAGCTGGATAATACAGTGTGGCAAAGTCTGGAGTAAGAAAGGATTTCAGAATGGAAGGGAGAAGTATAACCATGGTAACTTTCACTGAATGTCCAGGATATTCCAAACACAAGACCTAATACACAGTATCTCATTTAATACATTCAACAATCCTGTGAGGAAATATTTTACATCCATATATCCTGTGCTATTTTTTCTCTTGTTAAGAATTTAGCCTAATCCCCAAACTGAAGGCAAAAGGCATTACTTTCTCCTCATTGTAAGGATAGAAAATCCCCATCAATTGGAATAAGCCACATCTCAGCAGGATTATTGGAAATCACCAGTTAGAAATCTAGCCTAGTCCACCTAGTCCAACCTAAGTCAACACAAGAAGAGAACTGAGAATTAAAAATGTTTTTGGCCTTTTGGGAAGTTTGGTGGCTATCAGCAGCTATTACTTTGCATCCAAAAGCCAAGAGAAATTGGCTCTAAGAGAATCACTCATAAAGACAATGGATGACTAAAAGAAGGGGAGAGTAGTAGTATTTTGTTCCCCAATTAAGATATGTTTTTGACAGGGGATCCCTGGGTGGCGCAGCGGTTTGGCGCCTGCCTTTGGCCCAGGGCGCGATCCTGGAGACCCGGGATCGAATGCCACGTCGGGCTCCCTGTGCATGGAGCCTGCTTCTCCCTCTGCCTGTGTCTCTGCCTCTCTCTCTCTCTCTCTCTCTCTCTGTATGACTATCATAAATAAATAAAAAAAATTTAAAAAAAAAGATATGTTTTTGACAGACTCCACTTGATGATCTGTTCCTGTAGATGGAAGAAAGTAGAATTGGATCATGGATATTTTTCTTGGAGGACTGCTGTGTAAGGAGAAAACTGAGATCTCCTCTATTCAGGCTCTAGCTCCCAAAGGTGCAAGAAACAAACAAACAAACAAACAAAAAACTGGAAGTCAATGCAATCTAGATTGTTGGCCAAAAGGGCAAAATAAATTTGAGGCCCCATCTCCGCTGTGGCATCCATAGCACTGGGACAAAAAGACACACAGTAGAGAGAGATGTGAATGTCACCAAAGAGGGTCAGCAGGAAGTTCTAGAGGGATGGACCATATATACCTGGGGAAGATGCAGGAAAATGACCCTCCAAGAGACTTAGTGAAGCCTGCTGGAAGTGTCACTTGTCTCATCTTAGGTTGATAGCCACAAAGATCACCAGAATGTGATTATGCCCATCATGGAGAGAGCTACAAGTTTGCCTAGTTGAATACATTCCACTCTTTCTATCCCCACCCACTATCCTGACAACACAGTTTTGAATGGAGTGAGATGTAAAAAGAGTAAATCCTGTCTTCCTTTTATGCCTCAAGCACCATAGCCAAGAGAGACCTAGTCAGGAGAGGCAAAGAGGAAAAGAGTTGGGAATTCATGTTTTTAAATTAGTAAGACTTAGTTTCTATACCAAAGTGAGACTGTTCTGAAAACAGAAAGGAATTGCAAAACTATGGAATCTAGTCAAAATAGGACTCACTAACAATTAGATGAAGGTGGAATTCAACATGGTATATTTGGAAGGTAGGTATTGTAAGCAACTTTTGATCTTTAACTATATTTAATTGATAAGGATATTCCTGTATTTAATTAAATCATCAAGTTGCTGTAGATATTACCCATATCCATTTTCTCTGTTGCTGGAGCACTTTTCTCCGTATGGCAATCATACAATATTTTAATATTTTCAAGTCACTATTAACACTGTCATTCTACTAAGTTAATGCTCCAGAATTCTAAATATTTACTTTTTATGTTACTTTGAATTCCATGTTTAAAAAAACTTGAATAATTTTAAAATATGTTTGTCTGTAAATTTTAAGGTATCTTACAGAGATAGTGATTAATTATTTAAAATGCCAGAGACCTAACATTCTGGCATAAAAAAGCCTCTCTTTAACATTTATTAGTATCAAACATCTCTCTCTACTGATCAGGATGGCCTTAATGTTTCCTTCAGCTTGACTACTCCTTAGATAGGCCTCTTCTTGCCTCGAGGGTCCTATGTTTCACTAAGTCCTTACAAAATACAGATGGTCTAACACAGAGGTCTCTCCCCCTCTTTTCTTAGAATAATTGTAAATTCTTTTTTTTTTTTTTTGCCTCTTTGAGATGTAAATCTTCTTGAAAGGCCTCTGAGTGTTTCATAAACTGGGACTATCTTTCTCAAGGACCTGGGAACCATCCTTTTGAAATGTAATGATCAAGGAAGATAGTATTCCTCTATTCCAGTCTCTATGGGAAAGTAGGAGCCTAACTTCAGTGGGTGCATCACTCCAAGTTGTAAAAATGCTTCCAGCCATGAAAATATAAGAAAGTTTACTTTTCTTTTAAGGTAAGCTCAATTAGTAAAACTAAGTGGCCCTATCTGCCACCGTCCCTGCCACCTCCAGCTCTTACAGACTCTCCAGCCCTTTATTTCAGTAGAATTGAGTTCAGACTGCATCCTGGTTTCTCTTCCCTATAATAACCTTGAAAAAGTCTTCCTTACCTGTTTGACTTTGTCAGTGCAATTTTTGCTTTGAAACTACCATCTATTTCTCTTTCCTGATCTCTAAACTATGAGGTTTTAAAAAAAAATAGTATCTATCTGTATGTAAAGAGTATGCTCAGTTCCTCCCAGACTGATTGCAGTGAAATCTTTAAAACAAATGCAAACAATAAGAGATGCCTATTCTATTCCATATAGGAAGCTAATATTAGTGATATAAATTTAGAGGGAAGTATTTTCAAAGGGAAGGGAATTGCTAGAATTGTAATCTACCAAAAGCTTAATACCAGATGCTTTATTCCAATAGTTCCATAGGTATTTTCTTTCCTACTGCACATATAAAAGTGCTGATTTGACAGTTTATGTAGAAGCCTATATATACACTCTAAATCTAGACTCTTTTCCTTCTGGGTGTGTTGTAGGGATTAAATTATGGCATTACTAGAAAGCCATTTTTCTTTTCCTTCCCCTTCCTTCCCTCCCCTCTGCTCCCTCCTTCTTTCTTGCCATGTAGATTTTAGGATTCATTCAGTCTTTTGCTGGCACTGAAAATCTCCTGCTTTTCATTCCTCCATGACAAATATCTAGCTCTTCTACTCTCCCCAATTTTCCAAATAATACTCACTGCTCTAACAATAGCACCTTTGAGAGGAGCCTCTTGTCCACTCACTAGGAACTGACAAAGACAGGTAAGTATTGAGCCAATCTGAGACATTCATACAAGAATCTTGAGTCTAAAGACAGAAATGCAGATATTATAACAGCCGTATTTAGTGACTCTTAATAAGTGTTAGGCAGTGTTCTAAAAGTCTTGTATGAATTGTCTGCCTTAATTATTATAGTCATCATTTGGAATAATTACCATTATCAGGCCCATTCTACAGCTGGAGATGTTGAAGCACACAGAGGTCACAAAGTTAGCAGTGACTCTGGTTTCAAAAACAGGCCATTTGACTCCAGTGCTCTCAATATGTCATATCCTTAGGTGTTTTCTGGAATGTTTCATATAGAATACATTTTTGTTCTACACTTGAAATAAGTCCTTTATGAAGATACAAAGACCCAGGATTCTTTAGAAAGCATTCTTCCTGTCACTTGGAACATATACAACTACATGTTTTCATTCCTCTGTGGGAACAAAAATTCCTTTAAGTATTTTCACCTTCTTCTCTTCCAATTCATCACACATAATGCCCCTACTAACAAACAGGCAGATAAAAGCGTTCAGAATGTGGATCTTTTTTATGTCTGAAAGCCTATGTCTTGTTCAATTCCTCTGTTTTATCAGAGAAAAGAATCTAAAAGTCACACTGAGTTAAGCATGTTGTTCCTTCATCCGGAAACATATAGTCCCTCACTTTGATCAAAGCTTTAAAGACAATTGATAATTCTACTCAACTGAAATATCCACTAAATTCCTATAATATTGAGTTCGTTTGCATTCTTCTGAAAGAGGCCTTAAACTTGTTGGATATCCTGAAGCATTATATTCTGAGATAGATTATTTGTTTCTTAAAGCAAGCCATGCAGTGATTCATTCCTACCAAAGGAAGAAGAAAAACAGTAGTCTGGTTGTAATGAAAATAATTGCAAACATTGCCCAAACAAATGCCAACAGTAAAAAGATACAGTTGCCCAGTACGTTCTTTCATTTCTTTTTAAAAAGGAAACACTTTTTTAAACGCCCCCTTAAATTTTTTTTTTAAAGTTGGATACACATTCTTTATGTGAGAAGGAAAAACTAACAAATACAGTGAATAAGAAGCAAGTGAGAAGGAGCAGAAGAGAAATTTCACACACAAGAGAAATTTCACACACAAATGGGCTCAGAGGTCACCTTTGGATAAAGCTGACAAATTCTATTTTACTAAGCAGAGAAATGAGAAATGTATATTAAAAACCTTTATTTAATAATAATGGTTATGTTACATTTTCTCTTTCTCTAAATCATCTGAATTTTCAAAGTAGATGACATTAATTAATTTATGGCTCTTGTTTACCCTTTTTTCCCCCATAAGCACTGGCTTTGTTATGTCTTATTCAGTACTTTTATAAGTTATCTTGCTTGTATATGCTGTTTTTTCCTTATACACATTAATTTATATATGAAAAATAATTATCAAACCAAAGGCACTATCTCTCAAGTTTCCTTTAGAAGCTGATAAAAACATGTCTTCTCTAGCTATTTAACAAGGCCAACACCTGGCACATAGATTTTGGACTTGAAATAACACTATAAGCTATTTTTATAGATTTAAAGATTTTCAAAGAATTACATAGGAAATAATCCTGAAAGGAAATCACAAGTGTACATGACTAGATTACAAAAATTTCCTTTTAGACATGTGTATAATGTAGTATCTGATATTAATGCGAGCTAATAGCAAATGCATGTCATCTTAGGTAAATCCTAGTGATAAGAATACATTGGAAAATACACTGTATTTGTTGAGTAAGCACTGACTCAAACATCTGGTGTATAGTATACTAAACATAGTTGAAGCCCAAAACTGGGTTTCAATTTATACTTTCCACTAGTTTAAGGTCTTGGGCAAATAGCTAATTTGCTATACTGAAATTGTTTCTTTAAAGAATTGTGGTCATCCTAACTTCTCCCTCATAACACTATTGTGAGAGTTATCAAAAAAAAAAAGTGTACAGGATTTAACACTATGTTTGACATACATGAAAAAACAATAAACATTAGCTCTAATTATTATGGCTATCTTGTCTACATTATTACTATCATCCTACACACATCTAAACATGAGACCTAATTATCAATAACCTTGGGTCTTCTTTTGGCCATATTCTTATATATTCTTCTTCCTAGGAATCTGACTCTATTCCTTTCCTTCTGCTTCTCCAAGTGTTCCAACCAAACATACACACACATATACATCCCGTGCATATCATGACACACAACTGTACCTTCATAATCCAAGTCTACTTTCAAATCCATTCAACGAATCACGTTGGAAGCATCTTGGGAGATCACAGAACTTACATTAGATATGATATTCAAGATATATTTGATATTGAGCCTTTTAAATTCTTAACACTAAGAAGCAGAGAATGTTTTCCAAGCCCATAATTTTCATTTTAGTATCCTATTATTATTAGTTTGAAGGCTAAAATAAGCAATGGTAGCACTTCTGATTCTAGTTTGGCAGTATATGACCCAATGAAAACCCTGCTGCAGATAATAACTACAACTTAAAATAAAGTTTTAAAAAATTAAATAAAAATTAAACAACAACAACCATCTGAAGCTTTGGAGAGTGAACAAATCAAAGAAGATTTTGGACAGTGGTCCAAACTTGGAAAGAAAAGATCAGTAAAGGTTGTGTTTCCAACTTTTTTAGATTTGTATGAGGGCTGGTCACCATGGTTATAAAAATCATTATTAGAACTAATAAATGACTATAGTTGTGAAGGTGAATTTTATATGTCATCTTGGCTATATCGTGGAGTGCCCAGATATTTGGCTAAACATTATATTTCTGACTGTTTCTGTCAAGGCTGTTTCCAGATGAAATTAACATGTGAATTTTTAGATTGAGCAAAGCAAATTGCCCTTCCCAATGTTGATGGGCATCTTCTGATCTATTGAGAGTCTGAATAAACTAAAAAGATATAAGAAGGGAACATTCATTCTTTCTGCCTGACTGCTGAGCTGGGACATCAGTTTTCTATTTTCAGACTAGGACTTAGACCATCAGTGTTCTCGTTTCTCAGACTTTTATACTTGGACTAGAACTACACCATGAGCTTTCCTTGTCTCCAATTTACAGATGACAGATTGTGGGATTTCTTAACCCCTATTTTGTGTGAGTCAAATCTTATAATAAATCATATATATATATATATATATATATATCCTACAGGATCTATTTCTCTGGAGAACCCTAATAGAGTAGCTTTGCATTTTACTTTAAGGTAAAACAAAAAGAAACAAAGCAAATATACTTGTATTTTATATGCTAACAACAAATAACTGGGGAGGAATATATAAAAACTCCATGTGTAATAGTGTGAAAAATCCCTAAAATTTAGAAAAATATTTGTACATTTATACTAAAACCTAGAAAACATCACTGAGAGAAATTAAACACCTAAATAAATTGAGATACTATGTTTACCGAGCAGAAAACTCAATATCATTTAAATATTAATTCTCTCCAAACAGATCTATAGACTGACAGCAATTACCCCCTAAATTCTAACCAGTTTTCTGGAAGAAACAGATAAGCTTATCATAAAACTTATATTGAGATAAAAAAAAGACCCAAGAAGACAAAACAATTTTATAAAAAGAATGAAGTTTGATATTTGTGTGAATTAATTTAAAATCATTATATAAAGCTAAAGTAATTGAAGCTACATGGTATTAGCATAACAAAGGACATAGATCAATTGAACAATATAGAATACAGAAATAGATATAAGAATATATAGTCAAATGATTTTCAATCAGATTTCAAAGCAAGATTTTTTCAAGATAATATTTTAAAGATTGTGTGATGGAACAACTGGGTATCTGGATGAAAAAAAAAATCAACCCTAACTTCACAACATGCACAAAATTTACTCTAAAAGAGGATATATCTAAACATAAAAGTTAAAACTTTAAAATTTTGACAAGAAAATGTAACAGAAAATCTTCACAGCTTTGGAGTAAGAAAAGATTTATTTGATAGGAACCATAAAATAAAATATTGAAAAATTGCCCTTTATTAAAATGTAAAGTATTTCTCTTGAAAAGACATCATTAAGAAAATGAAAGAAAGCCACAGAATGGCAGAAAATATTCATAATACCATATCTTTCAGAAGACTTTCATCCATAATTTATAGAACTCTTACAATGGGCAAAGGATTTCAATAGCAAACCTTGTTCAAAAAAGAAAAGAAGATATAGGAATAGCAATTAAGCAAATGAAAAGATGTTCAGCATGATTAGTCACCAGGGAAATGCAAATTTAAACCATAACATGATACCATTATATAGACATTAGAGTAGCTAAAATTAAGAAGCGTAGAAATGCCACATGTTGGCAAGGATATATAATAATTGGCATTCTCACATATTTCTGTAAAATGGGGTACAACATTTTGGAAAAGTTTGGCAATTTTTAAAAATGTTATCTGTGCACCTGCCATAGGATCCAGTCATTCTACTCCTGGTTACTTGTCAAAAAAAAAAAAAAAAAAAATCACACGTCTACACAAAAATATGTAGAAGCTTTATTCATATTATACAAAACCTAGCAAAAATCCAAATATTAATGAAAAAATAAGTAGATAAAGTACCGAATATTTGTGAAAAAGAAAAAAATGACTGATATATTGATCAACATAGATAAATCTCAAAAATTATGCCAAGTGACAGAAGTCAAACACAAAGTAATACATACTCATGTATAGACAATGTTTAAAAGTGTAAACAAGTTTATAGGGGCAAAAAGTAAATCAGTGGTTCCTTAGGGTCAGGGGCAAAGGGTCACATTAACTGCAAAGGAGTATGTGGTAGCCTGCAAGATGCCCTACTAAAAGTCTTGTTTCAGGTATTTACTCCTGTGAAATCTCTTCCTCCAATTACCAGGGTTGGTCTGTATAACCAATAGGGCATGGCAGAATGATGGTATGTCATTTCCTAGATTACAATATGAAAGACTGTGGCTTCCATCTTGGACTCCCTATTGGTCTGTTTTTGATCAGTCCCTATAGGGGGAATCAGCATCATGTCATAAGAAAACTCAGGCAATCTATGGAGAGCTCTATAAAAGAATAAGCTGAGCATATTTATCAATAGCCATGTGGATGAGCCACCTTGAGTGTCGATCACCCAGAACCAGCCAACTTTCACATGACTGAAGCTAGCAACACTTTGATAGCAATGTGATAAGAAACTCCAGAACACTAACATCCAATGCAGGTGATCCAAAGTTCCTTGCTCACAGAAAGTATAAAATAATAAATATGTGTTGTTTAAAACCAGTAAGTTTTGGCATAATTCATTACACAGCAATAAAGAACTGATACAGATTTGGGTAACAGAATTGGGGCATAATAAGTACTTAAAATTTGGTCATTACTTTGAAACATGGCAGTGGACTTTGAGGATATAAGCAAACGCTTAAAGAGCCTTGAACACATTATTCCCAAAATTTGGACTTTGAAGAGGGTATCAGTGAGGACTTAAAGGAAAGTGAGGAAAATCTTATTAGAAATTAAAGGAAAAGGGCAGCCCAGGTGGCTCAGCGGTTTAGCGCCGCCTTCAGCCCAGGGTGTGATCCTGGAGACCTGGGATAGACTTCCACGTCGGGCTCCCTGCATGGAGCCTGCCTCTCCCTCTGCCTGTGTTGTCTGTGCCTCTCTCTCTCTCTCTGTGTCTCTCATGAATAAATAAATAAAATCTTTTAAAAAAAAAGAAATTAAAGGAAAAGAGATTATTATATAGCAGCAGAGAATTTAGCAAGACTGTCTCCTATAGTAATGTAGAAGATAGAAAAATATATCTAATCAACCAAGTGATCTAGCTTAATGTGGTTATTAGTCTGTTAAAATCTATGGGCTATCTTGACCTTTTATGGATCTCTTACCTATATAAAAAATTGAATTTATGAACCTCTGAAATATTTTTAATATTCTCCAGGTTCCTCAGTTTCCAGGTAAAACTTCACTGACAACACATTTTATTGTTTCTAAGTGTGGTAAAGATGTCATAGGAGACCCACTGGAAGGCTTCAAAATGTCAGTGTTTAAATATTAAACAAATGTCCAATAGGAAATGTATCAAACTCTGATTTACCAGAACAAACAACTCAATGTTTGTCTAGACATAATTTATTGAAAAGGAGAAAGAATAGTCATGGAGCGAATTAAAGGAATTAAATTTATTACTATGTCTATTGTGGTGTATAAAGAAAAATAACATAAAAACCTCTTAAGTAATAATACTGAGTTGAAAGTTGATGAAAAAAGAAAATAAAAGATAAAGAGGAAAATAAATTAATTCTCATCCTGAACTCATTTATTTCAAATAATAAAAAGATCAATCACAAATAAATAACACTTCATTTTTTAGTTTTTTTACATTTATGCAGTTGTGTACATTAATTGAAAACAAACTTGTAAACTCTAATATTGTCATGCTTATTTTGATTCCTGGTGACAAAAGTATTAGATTATTAGCCTTCCTTAGAGATATAGATGTTATATGATCATTTTCTTGAACTAACATGTTGCAGAGATTTAAGGAAAAATAAATCTTTTTCATGGCATTTTAATTACCACTTGTAATCATTTTATTTCTAACTACCCAGGAATGAAAGGCCATTGAGGTTGAACCTGCAAATAACTATAAAATCATATCACACAGGGAATAATTTGGGGAAAGGCAAGGGTCAAGTCTTTACAAATTAAAATATACTTGGGTTTTTTATCATCTAAAGTTACATTGGAATTAAAAGTTAAGACCATTCATAGATATTGTGGAAGGAAAATAATCTATCATTGTACTTGCTGTGTGCTTTACCTTTATCAAAGGGATCATATTCATAATTAAAGAGGCTGATATTCAGTATAGAGACTTAATATCAAAGTAGATTTGGAGATGACTTCAGACAGATGACTTTCTTTACCACTCTTCTCCCAGTATTCTTAAATCAAGAATGGTTGTGTGTGACCAGTCATCTGCATAAAGGACTTCCTTTTATCCTTTTTTTATTTCTCACTAATGGTCTTGGAATTTTTCATTAAGGCAAACTTTATTCAAGGATTTCTCAATCTTGACATCACTGGCATTTGGGGCCAAATAATTTTTTTGTTTTGTTTTGAGGGGCTGTCTTGTGCATCATAGAATGTTTAGCAGCAACCCTGTTCTTTTCTCACCAGATGCCAGTACTACCATCCCTTTGCATCCTCTTCCCAGTTTTCACAATCCAGACTATCTCCAGACTTTGTCTAATGTCCCCTGGAGTGTAAAATCATCATCTTCCTGCATTTGAGGGCCACTGCTCTAAAGTGGAAGAGGGAGACATTAGAAAGAATAAAATGAGTCTCTTTTCCCAAGGATACAAGAAATATAGGTCATTGAGGGTTTCATAGACGGACACTAAACAGTTGGTTAAGGGCTAAATTGAATATCAATACAAAGGAAATTCCTTGTACAGGAAAATACCAGGATTTTCTTTTTGTAACATTTTTGGTGAAGAGGATTGGCACAAAATGGGATGATCCTGCTGAGATGGATAGTTGTGATAATTCAATTTATAAATTTTAGCAAACCCTGAATTTGAATTAGGCCGTGATAGCCAGAATCAGATGGCAATGAACTAACGATTTAGAGAAAATAAAATCCTTCAATGATTTTCTTTGCTAATATGTCCTTGTAAGTTACTCAGCTAATTTCCCAAAGTGATCTATGATATACATCATGTATTTCTAATTATCTATACTAGACTACAAGCTCTTTGGTGGTGGGCAGTCTGTTTTGTTTGTGTTTAGCATGCACTACTCTCATCTTGTTATTAGAACTGCTAATACCTTTCTTCATTGCTTCTCGTACATCATTGTCAGATAACACTAATCAGTAATGGCAGTCTTTCCCATTGATCCCTTCTCAGGCTCAGAAATCTTGTCAGAGCATTATATATAAAAAAAAATTCTCTGTGGGGGTGCCTGCATGGCTTAGTAGGTTAAATGTCTAACTCTTGATTTCAGCTCAGGTCATGATCTCATGGTCCTGATATCAAGCTCTGCATCAGGCTCCATGCTCAACACTGAGTCTACTTAGGATTCTCTCTCTTCTCCTTCTGACCCTCCTCCTGCTCATGCTCTCTATCTTTCTCTAAAGTAAATAAATAAACCCTCTTGCACTATTGATGGGAATGCAAACTGGTACAGCCACTCTGGAAAACAGTGTGGAGGTTCCCCAAGAAGTTAAAAATAGAGCTACCTTATGACCCAGCAATTGCACTACTGGTATTTACTGCATAGATACTGATGTAGTGAAATGCCAGGACACCTGCTCCCCAATGTTCATAGCAGCAATGTCCACAATGTCCAAACTGTGGAAGGAGCCAAAACGTCCTTCAACAGATGAATGGATAAAGAAGATGTGGTATATATATACAATGGAATATTACTCAGCCATCAGAAGAGATGAATACCCATCATTTGCTTCAACGTGGATGGAACTGGAGGGCATTACGCTAAGTGAAATAAGTCAATCAGAGATGGACAATCATCATATGGCTTCATTCATTGTGAAATATAAGAAATAGTGAGAGGGACTATAAGGGAAAGGAGGGGGAACTGAGTAGGAACAATTAGAGAGGGAGACAAACCATGAGAGACTCCTAACTCTGGGAAACAAACAGAGGGTTGCAAAGGGGAGGTGGGTGGGGGGATAGAGTGGTTGATGGGCAATGAAGAGGGCACTTGATGGATGAGCACTGGGTGTTATACTATATTTTGGCAAATTGAATTTAAATATAAAAATGTAAAAAATAAAAATAAAAATATAAAATAAAATCTTTTTAAAAAACTCTGTGAATTTGTTGTTGTTCACCCATAAAATGAAAAATCCAAGATTTCTAGTCCAAAAGATAATGCTGGACAAAAACTAATATTTGGACTGTTTTTAACAAATAGTAATTTTTAAAAACTCATTTCAATCTCAAAACAGTCTGAGTTAGTAAGAATAATTTTATTGATTTATAAATAGAAAATCTTATTATGTTAGTATGAGTCAAGCTAAGGGAGGTTGTTCAAATTCTTGTGACTGACAGGTTGCAAAGACAGTCCAATGCATCTTTAGTCAAAAGAACTTCCCTACTGCCACCTTTAAAAAAAGTTCAACTTAAAGCAGAATAAAACTGTAATGGACTCTGTATATTTCCTTCATAGTACTAACAACAGTCTTAGTTATTTTACTAAGTTGTTCTCTGATTGAATATTTGTCTCCAAGCAGCCCTGAGGACAGAAGACTTATCCAAATGAATGATCTTCACACATTTTGACATATAACAAAAGTGCTTAAGTAGATTTCAGAATCAAAAGTACAGAAACTTACTGTTTTAATCAAACAAGGTATTTGTGAAAAGCAGGAATCTTAACTTGAAACCAAACAGTCCTTATCTCAAGATTCAGAATTGTCTTGTGCCTTAAGAACTGCTGACAGCGCTCTGGGGAGGGTAGGTCAGCCTGGGGTCTAACTGGGCCAGGGTCAAAGGAAACAAAACAAACAACAAACTTGGCTTAGAACAATTTCTCAGGGACAGAGAGAGAACAGGAAGGATTCTGAGCAGAATATCTATGTCTCTCAAGTTTTTACATCATCTGGCACAGCCCTCAGGGATATATGTCTGAATCTTTTAGAGACACTATCATCAAAAGCTAAAAAGGCTAACAAATTTTAAAATATACAGCATTATGACATCAAAACCAAATCCAATAAAGAAAGAAAACTCTGAGATATTGAGAGCCCCAGCAGCTCTGCATGGGAACTTGGGTGACAGAGCAGCACCCCAAGTTGAAGAAGAGAGTGTTCCTTTATTCTCCCTGAAGAAGGTTGCATACTTGGCTCACATAGGGCTCCATTGGACATGGTAGTGACACATTAGACATATAAAACTGTGACTTGGCAGAGAGCAGTCTGTTGCAGTGCTGGCCGTGGGTGACTTGGCAGCAGCAGTGATAGAGACAGTGTCTTGAGGCAGAGCTGTTTGGAGGACAATACAACCCAGGGAACCACAGCAAGATAGAAAGAAATAATACATGCCACAGGGAAGCCAGAAGAGTGTGTTCACATACATGTGTGGCATGTCTGACCAACTTCATTTTCCGTTTCTCAAGTTGATATGGCTTTGGTTGGGAATAATTGAGTTGACTTAATTTTTTTTTCTTTTTCTTTTTTCTTTTTTTAAAAATAGAACCCTAAGAAAACAAATGCATCTAATTGACTACTTTGATTGAATTGACTAAAGAAGCCTACTGAAAATCACATTAATAGTGTATAAAGCTAATGGTTTCATTTAACTGATTGATCCCCCCATCAAAATGGTCACTGATGATATGTCCTTACTTCAGCTCCAGGCTGAAAAAAATAATAGATCTTGATTGATTTCCATTTACTAATTCACATTAGAATTGAGAACCTACATGCCTTTTCTTAGGTGTTGGGAATAGAGTGGTGACAAGACAGAAATGGTGCCTGTTCTTATAAAATTCACATCCTACCGGTGAACCAAGTAAACAAATAAATGAATTAGATAATTGCATGTAAGGATAGGTACAAAGAAAAAATGAAATTAGATGGCATATTACAGAGAGGTTTACACTAAGTTTGGTGGGGGGTCATATCTGAATTGTACTTAAATAATGAAGCAGTTACTCAAACAAAAATTGGGGTGAGTAGGGTATTCTGGGAAGGACTGCCAAGTACAAAGGGTGAAATATGGGAAAAGCTTGGCATGTACAAGAAAGAAATGAAAAGTCAGAGTAGCTGGAGCTTAATGAGAACGACATCAGGCTATAAAGAGAGTCAGGGGCAGGTCATGTAAGACGTTAGAGGTCTTGATAAGACGTATAGATTTCATTCTGAGTGTGATGAGAAGCCACCAAAGGATTAAAGTGGCAGAGGGATGTGATTTTATTAGCTACTCTGTTTGGAGACTGGATTAAAAGAGAAATATAAGTATTCTCAATTAAGAAAAACCAAAAAAAAAAAAAAAACTCAACTATCTTCCTGGAGTTCAACGCTAAGGACTGTATAATTCACAGTAATTTCTTCTCCTTGTGAAGATAAATACATCTATTCATTCATGTCAAGAGTTTAATGACAATATTATTGACTTAGTAATATTTAGGAAAAGAAAATTACTATTATAATTCTAGTTTCTGATTTCAATATCAGCCTCATTTTTAATGATTATGACACTATAAGATTCAATCATAAAAGAATATTTGTAACAATTATAAAAGTAATTATTGTGCCAATCATTTTAAAGTCATTAAAACAATTGCCTTTTTGAATGGAAGATGTGTGTAAAATCAGCAATTTATCATTTTATTGCCAATTATTGACTAAAGAAAACCAAAATTGCCTTTAATAAATCTATGTATTTGAAAAGCCGAAATTCAGGCAATTAATGTTTCAAAAATGTGTCTTTATAAATTACCAGGCTCCCTATATTTTAGACACTTGACTAATTTTATCAGTTGATTATTCATACTTACTTTTGCAGTGTGAAATAATCAGACCAATAGATCATGGATTAGAAAATTCTAGCTGTAATTTTTTTTTCAACAAATGTAGACACTTGCATAATCATTAATAATATAAAATATTTCACTTCCATTCCCACCCCAGCAGAACCAAACATGGTTCTTTGCTTATAGTTGTAATCTAATAAATGTTTGTAGTTATAATTGTAAGTAAAATTATTAGATTTTAATTTTCTTTTCTGTAGACAGACCATAGACACACCTACTTCTTTAGGTGGCAGCACAATTTCAGGAAGGTCATTTCCATAAGAGTAAAATTCTACAATCCTAAAATACAATTTATTAAAAGACAAGTATTGCTTCTTCTTATCTTTCAAATATGGAAAAACAACTTTGTGATTTTTGCCAATGTTTCCTAGAATTGCCTTCATATTTGAATAACAGTCCATTGTAATACCTTGGGGCAAAAAAAGTATGATCAAAGTAAAATGGGAGTCATACATTTTAATGTAACCACTTTATAATATATTTTAAAGTGAAATCAAATGATCTGGAAGCCATTTTAATCGACTTCCTGCCTTCAAGCATGAGTAACTATTTTTAAAATTGAACTTGAGTATTTGTCATATCAAAGTATTATTTAATGACATATAAATCACAAGGAGAGGAATATGAGCTAAGAAAAAAAAGATGTATTTTGATGTCTAGTATTTGAAACCACTCAAAGAATTACACACTATTATCCCCATTTTATAGACAAGAAAAATAAGATAGCTAAAATACAAGTTGAGAAGCCCAAGTTGACTTAGTCTTTAAATTTTTATGGTATTTCCAGAATCACAATTCTGCCCTCATGCTAATTACATACTTGTCTATAGAAATAAATCTTCAGCTATATTTAAAATGTTTTTATTATTCATATTGTACACTAAAGTGTATATCACATAGGCTAGATGCATGAGAAATATACTGTTTAATTAGCAGATGCAGTTTTTCAGTAGACCACTACCTATAGAATTAGGCTGTATAAAACTATGATACTCAGACATTATTTTTGTTCATTTAGAAATGGTAGAAAAATAATTTTAGTGCAGCTTGCTAATTTAGTTATACAGAATATTGAAAAAGGAATCATTTTATTAAAATATGCATCATATTAATACTACAAACCATTTAAATAAACTTTTCAGTAAGTCCTCCAGAAAGAGATGGAAAGCTGTTATATCCAAACTAGGGGAAACACTGAAGATCCAGACTCTCATACAATTCATTCATGTTCTTTCAAATCAATTTATTTTTAAAAAATATTTTATTTATTTATTTATTCATGAGAACACAAGAGAGAGTGGCAGAGACAAAGGGAGAAGCAGGCTCCATGCAGGGAGCCCAACGTGGGACTTGATCCCAGGTCTCCAGGATCACACCCTGGGCTGAAGGTGGTGCTAAACCGCTGAGCCACCCGGGCTGCCCTTCAAATCACTTTCAACATATTTTTCCCTCTAATTCCTTTCATGAACCCTCTGCTCTAGTGAAATTACATGCTTTGAATTATTTTTATATCTGCCTCTCTATATCTGCTTCACTGTTGACTCCACTCTTACACTCTTTGCTCTTTGCCTACCCTTTGGATACATACCAAACATCACTGCCCTATCCATAATGTATTTCAGCATAAGCTCTTTCTCCTCTGTAATCCAATAGCATTCAAAATCATGTTAGTACTTACATATGTTTGAATACATTGTATATTTTAATATTATAAATTAAAGCATGCATAATTATAATTGTTATATACACAGAACTAATTTTTTCTGTATATTCTTTATATATTAATTAAAGCCACAATAACTAAATATTTCTTTAAATATAAATATAAATCTTTTAGCCCTCTCTATAGTCTTTACGCATTTTTTATATAGTTCTATAGATAATCTCAATTTCACGGAATGTAAGAATTCTTGTTTGTTTTGCTCACAGACATATATTCCCCATAAATAAATAGTGCCACGCACATATATGGGGTTTAAGTAATATTTGTGGGATCTCTACTTAGCAGCAATGTCATGCCAGAGACAGAAAATGAAACCTTAGTCCATGCTAAACAAATCCAAGTATTTGGGTTTTAAACCTTGCTAATTCAGGATGCCCGACGTTTTTCTTTCTTTTTATTTAAATTATAGGGGCCTGTGCAATACAGGGAAAGTGGAATGTGAGGAGGCCCTTTGTTTCTTTGTAATTCTCTGCTTCATGCATCACTGTACTCTCATGACTATTCTTAACTGGATCTACCAAGATGTTGGGTCTGTCTCCAAAATCACGTGAGATGGTCTGCAGAAGAGTGCACCCACTTATTCATACTCCAGGCCTCTCTGAGTTTCCTATCCTTGTCTTAGTCATCCAGTTGCCTCCCTTGGATTTATGAAAACCTTAATGCTTCATAAGCCTTTGAGGCTTATGAAGATTCAGACACAAGAGCCCCTGCCTATTGTGTGTTAGTAGCTAAGAACTGCATATACTCTCTACTGAAACTTCTCATCTCCATCTTTGCTAATACAGCTGTCTCTCTCTTCAGACTGTGGATCATTTCCCTTTCTCTACTGTCTCCAACCTATAGTTTCAGAGTTAGTTCCTAAAGAAGAGCCAAAATGAATAGCCTCTGTGTTGGCATTGTGAGTCATACCATTAATTACACCTTCTTGTATCCTGAGCCCAATCGTACCCATAACTTGAACGGGAAGGAAGAGAAAATGAAGTACTGGCATGAATACAAAGGTCTGCTGAGGGGCACCTGGGTGGTTCAATGGTTGAGCATCTTCTTTGGCTCAAGGCATGATCCCGGGGTCCTGGGATCAAGTTCTGCATTGGGCTCCTCACAGTGAGTCTGGTTCTCCCTCTATGTCTCTGCCTCTCCCTCTCTGCATCTCTCATGAATAAATAACTAAAATCTTAAAAATAAAATAAAATAAAGGTCTGCTGAGTCAAATGGCAGCTTTTTCCCCAATTGATTTTTTCTTCATTGATGATTTGCTATAGTCCCAGTGGTATTACCTCAGTATAGAGGCCTGCCACTGCTTCTTACTAAAAATTATAGATAGAACACAATAAGCATCTCTGTCAAATGGTTGGAAAGAATAGACAGGCAAACCAAGAACAAACAAAAAGCAGACCTGAGAACTCAGCCTGGTTAGCCTGCAAGCTCCCCAAGAGTGACACTGAGGAAATCATATACCCTCAATCTTGGATCCAACCACTGAAATACCACACCTTCATTCCCTTCAGGCCTATGGTCTTGTGCCCTTGTGCTGAACCCAGAGAAGTTTTATAATCCTTAATTGCAAAATTTCTCATGCTCTGCATGTACTTATTTCATGATGCCTTTTTAGCAAACTAGTCCCTTTTGTAATACAAGATCACAGGGCTAGTGCTTAGAAGGGAAAGGATTCAAACCTCCTGATCCCTTAAGTCTATGTTCCAACTTCTATACCAAACAGCCTCATCCAAAGGTCAATATCCACTGATTTTGGGGGGTTCCTGTGCTCCATAAATCTGTCCTAGTCATGCCCCATGTAGTGACATCACGTGTACTGACCTTGATTTTACAGATACATCCTATGAAATTCCAGTAACAGCTTATTAGAACCCTGACTACTCAAATGCAACCTGAATTTTTTTACAACTGCTATTCCTCCCAACTGTATATTGCCCACAGTATTTAAGCAGCATTCAGAATTAAAATGGAGGGACACCTGGGTGGCTCAGCGGTTAAGTGTATCTGCCTTCAGCTCAGGGCGTGGTCCTGGAGTACTGGGATCGAGTCCCACATCAGGTTCCCTACATGGAGCCTGCTTCTCCCTCTGCCTATGTCTCTGCCTCTCTCTTTCTGTGTCTCTCATGAAAAAATAAATAAAACATTTTTTAAAAAAGAATTAAAATGGAAAGCATGGTACCTCCCCAGACATGATGAGCATATCTCCAGATACACTTTCAGCAGTAGCCTAGAAAATTTCACCAGCTTCTAATTCACAGTGGTTTATCCCTTGGGGTGACTGTACTTGCCAACTAAGTCGGAACTAGGTTTCTGATA
This sequence comes from Canis lupus dingo, assembly GCF_003254725.2. Lineage (NCBI taxonomy): Eukaryota > Metazoa > Chordata > Mammalia > Carnivora > Canidae > Canis > Canis lupus. The sequence goes on along the minus strand of NC_064250.1, from coordinate 23,514,212 downwards.
ATCTCTTTCCTCCTATAACTCTTGGCTAGGATTGGCGATATGATATTTTTGCATGAGTTTTGGAAGGAACAATTAAAGCATCAGCCATGTATACTCTCTGAAGATCGATGTAGGGTCAGTCTGTGCTGCAACTCATTTATATCATCTTGGACCTCAAAGCCCATCTTGTTGGCATGAAGCAGCCTGATTGCAACACTTTCAGCTCCAACCAAATCTTCTTCAGCTTCTCTGATTCCTAGTGCAGGTGTGTATTTGTAACATAATGAAGGATGCCAGTTTTTTCTGCAGGTCAACATTATCACTAAGGTAGGAAGCTTGAGGACACTGAAAGGTCAACATGGATTCCAGTTCACATACAGATTCTACTTTGTCCTGGCTCTCTCTTGCTTCACATCCATCTTTTCTCCTGAAATGCCTATCCTGTGAACTTAGGCCAAGCTCCAGAAGCAGAAAGAACAACCACATGTAAAGTATTTAACTAACAATCATGATTGTATAAGGTCAAATTCCTATTATAAATTTCTCATTCTATATTGCATCTACAGGTTCTGCCTCTCTGATCAAATCCTAAACGACATACTCCTTTCCTCCCTTTTTGAAAAATGCTTAGTATGTGTACTACCTCTCTTTGTATGTACAGAAATAACTGAAAAAGGTTTGATATATAGTTTGTACCTAATAGGCACTCATTATTTTATTTAACCGATCTAAAACACCTGAAAAGTGTATACACATTAACGTTCTATATACTTTTAAAACTATTAATAAATATGGTCAAGAAGAACAGACGGGCAAAGAGACACTTGAGTGGAGTTTTGGTGTATGAGTAAAACATGATTTTAAAGAAAGCCTCCATGCTCAGAGAGGAGGCATCCTAGGGTCCTATCATAATGGTGTCATTAGAGAGACTTCAGAAGAGTGTTTCATAAATTTTAAATAACCACTAGACATTTGATGAACATACAAAACAGCAAATTCAGGAGCATAAAATCTCTTTTTAAAGATTTTATTTATTTATTTGAGAGAGAGAGAGAGCATGAGCAGTGGGGAAGGGGCAAAGGGAGAAGCAGATTTCTCATTGAACTCCCTGCTCACAGGACTTCATCCTAGAACTCTAAGATCATGAACTGAACCAAAGGCAGATACTTAACTGACTGAGCCACCTTGGTGCCCCTAAAATCTATATTTTTTAAGGAGTAAAAAGAAAATGTATTTAAAATTAATAGTAGTCACTATAATGGTAATAACAAAGTAGTCTCACATAAATGAGTAAGATAAAGTTATGTAACATCATTCCTCATGATTCCCACATTCTATTGAATGGCAAATAGCCATAGGTGAATGTCCATACCTGATGGGTTTTGTTTCTTAACACTACCTTCTATTAAATTAGAAAATCCTAATGCCCAAGAAATTCAGCATAAATTTTTGATGGTCCTATTATAGTTCTAGGTATTATGATGGAAAATAAATAAATAAAGAGCTGAAAATAACAGTGATTTCTCACTGAAGAAAACTTGTGCTACATACAGAGGCTAATTTGATGAGCAGATTACAATTAGGAAGAATTTAGCCTGGAAAGGATTTTTCTTCTTCTCTTATATATAATTCAAATGTTATTTTCAGATATGTGCAGTAAAGTTTCTGAAGAGCAAAGAAAATCATTTTGTGATAGGGGTCAAACTACAATAATATAATTTTCTTTACTCTTTAGAAACTTTATTACATATATTCTCATATTTTTAAGATTTTATTTATTTATTTGAGAGAGAGAGAGAGAGAGAGTAAGCATGGGGAAGGAGGCAGAGGGAATGAGAGAAGCAGACTCCCTGCTGAGCAGGGATCTCATGTGTGGCTCAATCCCAGGACCTTGAGATCATGACCTGAGCCAAAGGCAGATGCTTAATCTAATGAGCCAACCAAGCGCCCCTATCATATATATTTTTAAAGATAGCATAATATACTAATGGATTATGGTATAGTCTTAAAAACTATCTTTAAAGTCATGGTATATTTAGCAAGACAAGTTCCAGTAGTTTTGCTCTGAAGAAGTTCAGTTCAATCTGTCCATGATTCTAAATATATCACCAAGACGCACTTGTATGTCAGTTAAAATCATAGATGTCATCATGCTTTTAAAAATTTAATTCCAGTATAGTTAACATACAGTTGATATTAGTTTCAGTTGTACGATATAGTGGTTCAGCAACTCTGTATATTACGTAGTGCTCATCAAGCAAGAAAAGGGCACTCTTAATTTCCTTCACTTATTTTACCCATCCCGCCACACACCTCCCCTCTGGTAACCATCAATTTATTCTCTCTAGTTAAGAGTTTGTTTTCTGGTTTGTCTTTTTCTTTGTTTTGTTTCTTAAGTTCCACATGTGAGTGGAATCATATGGTATTTGTCTTCATCATGATTTCTTAAAATCCATTTTCAGCTCAGAAATTATATGAGAATCTTTTCCCTTCGACACCAGGAAACTTTAGTCACTGCAAATTTCTCCACACAGTGTTCTGAAAAGACCTATAATCAGTGTCTGTAGGTTGATAATATTAACTATTTTCAGAGCTTTCATTCACACTGAACAAGTCACAGGTACGTTGTTTGCCATCAGTTCTCGGGAAGTAGGTTGTGCGTAGAATTGCATTCAGATGCAAACACATTTTGAGAAGGAACATTTTGCTTTAGAACTTACAGATAAAGACGTTCCACGAGTGCTAGCCCCTACCATGTGATCCTGATGAGTCTTTTCCAGTCTACAGCACAGCTCATAAATCAATAACTTAGCAAAATAACAAAAATCATCTTGCATCTTGGTTTACAGTGGTATAGTGTTTAACAGTTCTCCATCAGATACATGTATATATACAAAATTGACCTTAATAGCAACTTATTTCAACTATATAAAATGAAATATTTTTCATCCCATCCTCAGTTGATATTTTTCTCCAGTGAATGTTACTAATATTGTGAAACATCCAATGGTGACTGACATTTAGTATAGGACTTTTGCTAATAGCTAGATTTCTACTTTTTTTCTAAGATTATTTATTGGTCCTGAACTGCTGTTTCAAGTAGCTTCTCAGCAACCTAGGATATGTATCCATTCACTACATAGGTGGATTTTTTATTTTTTTTATTTATTTTTTTTCATAAGTGGATTTTTTAAATAAAGAACTATTCTTTACACCTTGTTTAAATTTTGTTAATCTGCCACTTCAGAGTGAAATAATGTTATTTAGAGATAAAATTAAGTCATTTTCTGTAATATACCTCACTTTTTACACATACTAGACAAAACTCATGATTTAACAGAAGTCACATGTAGAAAATGACAATTTAAATTTTTTTGAATTTAACATGGTTGACATACAATATTACATTAGTTTCAGGTGTATGACATAATGACTCAACACCTCCGTATGTTATGTGTTCTGCTCACTGCAAATGTAGCTACCATCTGTCACCACATAACGTTATTACAGTGTCACTGACTATATTCCTTATGCTGTGCTTTTTATTCCCATGACTTACACATTCCGTAACAAAAAGCCTGTGTCTCCCACTTCCCTTCATCTGTTCTGCCCATCCCCCCACAACCCTCCCTTCAATCAGTTGGTTCTCTTTATCTACAAGTCTGATGTTGCTTTTTGCTTGTTTATTCGTTTTTCTTAGAAAATAACAGTATCAACACCTTTTCGAAGTTTCACAAAGAAATTATATTTCATATGATGGGTGAATAACTACTGCCTTCCAAGCCAATAAAATCTAGTAATTTATTCATTTATTCATTTTCACTGTTTCCTTTTCTATTACATGTGTGAAATTATCAGCCACATAATTACTTGTGCCAATGTTGGGAGACAATTCCCCTTAGGTTTCTCCAATTTCTGCATGTTCTTCTGAACAAAGATATTAATAGATTTTGTTCTGGTCTGCCTTTTCATGGATGTTTGCATTAGAGCCTCAGATCTGATTAACAATCGGGTTCCTGTTACTTCTCAACTTCACACCTTCTAGGGATGAAATGTTCAATATGGTGTCCACACTCACATGTCTGATGCCTACTGGTTCTCTGAAACCCCTGTGACTAGCCACAAGCTTTGTCTTCTTGAGGTCTCTTCACAGATCTACCTTGAAGCATAAACCACTTTACAGCATAAACCACTTTACAGCATAAACCACTTCATGGTATAATGGTCTCAGGTTAGTCAGCTTACTTACTTAGGGGTGGTTTATTTCTTCTGTCCACTTAAGGCAAATATTCTAAGAAGTCAGGCTGGAGATTGTAAGACTCTAGTGACTTGAAAGTTCCAGAACCCTGGAAGTCCATAGCCTCCTATTGATCAAATAAGTGACTAAGGCCATTCTAGATATGTAAGAAAGGGACTTAGTCCTAATCTCTTAATGGGAGGAAAAGCAAAAAAATTTGTAGCTATACCACACCATACACATGTTCCTGAAACTTAAAAATTACTTTAGTATTATTAAAATGTTTATGATTTAGGTTTGGCATTCCAAAGCCTTCTTACAAATATCTGTAATGTTTACTCATTTATTTTCATAAAGCCTAACCTTGGATCCCTCAATAAATTCTTAGACTTTATAAGTCAACCGAAACCTCTGATACAATTTCCATGTAAGTAAATTGATATTATAGAAATGGCTGTGCTATCTTTAACATTTTTCCAGAGGGAATCCTAGAAAATAGCATTTCTGATATTTCCCATGCAAATTTTCAACGTAATAATCCACACCGGTGCCAATAAAAACCAGCCATAGTGGAAACACACTTGGGAAGAAAACTGATAAAAGTGATAAAAATGCAAAGTTAAAGATATCTTGCTGACTTTAGAACTTTAGCAAAGCAGAATGAGGCCAAAGAAAAAATGGCTTAAAACTTAACTCCTGTGGATGGCAAATGACATGAAAAGTGGATGAGAGTTAAGAATTTAAAACCTAAATTTAATTAGAGACTCTGCAATGCAATAAATTTGAAGTGTTTAAGAAAAACAGCAAATGAAAAAAATTGTTGAAACAATAAAGTGTACAAAAAGGAATGCAAGAATGAAAATATAAAGTCCCATTATATAAGTAAAAATATTATTTATTTATAGATAAAAATATGGAAATAATCTTAGACTTATATACAAAGTATAGATTCTAGACTCAGTTCTAGTTTTAATATACTATCCTAACGAACACAGGAATGTCAAAATTTCTTTTCTCTGTATATGTATTATATAATATATATTAAAATACATATATAATGTCACATAAATATTTTATACATATAATGTATATGTACCATATATATTATACATTATATATGTATGTGTGTAATATATATACTGTGTATACATACATGTATATATACAGTATATGTATATCCATTTCAATCTTTGTAATAGAAAACATGCATGTATGTGTACATTTGTAAGTGTATACACATACACCCATATACATATATGTATGTATATGTACACACATTTACACATACATATGTAACATCCAATGGATATGATACATAATAGATATAAGTATAAGATACACAATTACTTTGTAGATATATAATTTATATAATATAATTTATATAGAGATGGTTTATATATAATATAGGTCAATTAGTCTATACTTATAAAATAATACATTTGTATGATTAAAATTACAAAGATTACAAATAGATATATAATGAAAAGTTTATCTCCCTCCTACTCAGTCATCTGGTTCAAATTCCCAGAGTCTCCCAGATATAACAGTTTCTTATATGTCTTCTCAGAAAGGTTCTATTTGCTTGCATGCACATGCACACACACACACACACACACATGTTCATATATATGTAAATGTATGAGGAAAACATGGAGGCATGTTTTCCATATCACCATGAATAGATTTATTATATCCTTTTCATGATTTGTTTTCATAATTTAATTATTCCCCTATGATAATAGATACATTTTATGAAATGCCACTATAATTCTTTTTTCCCAATTTTCCATGGAATTATTTAACTTTTTAAAATTAATTGTAAGAGTATTCACATATATTATATGTATAGTAAATGTGATTTTTCCATTTTTTGTCTTTTCATTTTCACATTTTGAAAAATTTTGCTAAAATAGTTTTTTTAAACTATGTATACAATTTTATCTTTTTCTAATTTGAAAATTCCACACCAGGGATCCCTGGGTGGCGCAGCGGTTTGGCGCCTGCCTTTGGCCCAGGGCGCGATCCTGGAGACCCGGGATCGAATCCCACATCGGGCTCCTGGTGCATGGAGCCTGCTTCTCCCTCTGCCTGTGTCTCTGCCTCTCTCTCTTTCTCTCTGTGTGACTATCATAAATAAATAAAAATTAAAAATAAAAATAAAAATAAAAAAAAAGAAAATTCCACACCAAATGTCATATTATATTTGCACCATGTGACTCCTAAGAGTCCTTAGCTCTATTTTTAAAAACAGTGACTTACATTTCTGATCTTAGAAGACATATCTATAGAGTGACTCTTATTGAAATCACAGAGAAAATTTAACACATGAAAATCCAGGAAACTAACAAAATTCATCTTAAAGCTCTTCTAAAAAGTATGAGCATTTAGCATCTTACCTAAACTCTAACTTTTGTGCTTCAGTTCATTTTAGTGGTGCTAACAGAAAACTTATGTTTGCCCTGAACTTCATGCTCTTATCTATGGTTTAGACACAGTTTCCTTTTTCAGTCAATAAATCAGTAAATACACTATCAACTTGAGGATATATCTAGCAGTGTCCTAGGTATGCAAATGGTGACAAGAAAAACATGACTTAGCTTTTGTATATTTAAAGTATAAAGGCTAGTTTCAGGGAACCGATTATACATAAACTCCTAAGAACAATAATCAAGTGAATCAGAGTCCAATTATAATTTTTTTTAAAGATTTTATTTATTTTTTTAAAATATTTTATTTATTTATTCATGAAAGACAGAGAGAGAGAGAGGCAGAGACACAGGCTGAGGGAGAGTCAGGCTCCCTGCAAGGAGCCTGATATGGAACTCGATCCCAGATCCTGGGATCATGTCCTGGGCAAAAGGCAGCCACTCAACCACTGAGCCACCCACGTGTCCCCCAATTATAAATTTTTAATAAAGGTTTTATCTACGATGGTAAATACAGATGGGGAAAATAACTTTGTATATAGTATATATATTAATGTATTCCATGGTAACATGGGAAGTACATTAACATATTCTTTAGATAGGAATAAAATAAAGGTTTGAGAGTAAAGGAAAATTTTTAAAAATTAAAAAGAATGTGGAAACTAATCTTTCTAGATTGAAGATTTTATGTTAAAGAGAAATGAGAATTAAGATGAAGGTTAGGAACAGTCTTAATTTCAACAGAAGGAAGGAAAGATCCGTAATATGTTTTTCAGACATTGCATGATAAATTTCAGAGAGATTTCTTATCATTTTATGTGATATAAACTAGAGGGGAAATAGAAGAAGTGAAATCTGTTGTTGCAGTGACTTCCGTGCCTTAGATGACAAATATCACATGTGAATCAGTGATGGCAAAAATGGGGTAATACAGTAAATCCCAAATCATTTAAAATGATTTGGGAATGAGTCAAAGGCTAAAGCCTAGCAGCATGGCTTAATCTGTTTACTGTGTACTGAGAATAGGATGCAATTTCAGGAAATAAACAATGTAGTTGTTATGTTTTAGTGTGGAAGAATATTGCTTTTCTTTTTGTCTTAATACACTTCTAATTTTGACTTGAGTAATAATTTTAAATTGAAAGGTGTTCCAAACCAGTGAGTAAAATTTGTATTTGATTAAGAAGGTGGGCTAACTCTCCTCCACATCCTTTCTAGGTTGAAAATAATTCTACTGTAGACTGTTTCAGATGACTAAAAATCAGCAGAAGGTATCTCTCATATATCAGTACAAGAGCATTTTTAGACAATTTCTTCACCTAAATTAAGTCAGAAGAACCTTTTGGGAAATCTTCCTAAGTCTTTCCCAAGATTGTAAGACTTTTCTTAGAGTGTCTTTTGAACAAAAACATTTATTTTTCTCTTTTGTTGATTGTCTTATAAAAAAGTGTGAGAAATAACAATAAATTTACTAAACATTTGCCTTCCTACATCCTAAGTATTGCTCATGAAAACAAGAGAAAAAAAATGTTTAGCAACATAGTCTTTCCCTGAAGATCTTGTTCCCAATGTTACTTTATGGAAAAGTATGCTTGTTTGCCAGGGGTTTCTATGTTCACCTTAAAGTTAGGCCTATTCTCACAATACCTTTACTTTCTAGCAATCCAGAATGTTCCATAATCATTTATTTTTCTAGGCATGACATGGCTATAAAGCAATAAAATTATAATTCTAACTTTGAGAGCCTATTGAATATTTAGTAGGCTCCTACTTATCCTTATACTATAATGGAACTTCAAAGTCACCCTAACGGCCCATTTGGTAAGTATTCTAATTTGTGGAAATATTCACCCTTACAATTGAATAATATTTATAGAGTTATTTCTAAAAGTTTTATAAGAAAAAAATAAGTTTATACTATGTTTTCACATATAAACTTTGTTTGATGTGTAACTTTGTTTGTCTACAATTCTAGGATGATTCTCTTGCTTTGCCTGGGAAGGAAGGATTTTCTGAGACATGGAACTATTTTAAAACTGAGTTAGTCACCCTATCAGATTGGCCTACTTTATGGGTGTTATTTCTGTATATTCTGCTTACGTGCTAGAGATAGTGAATGCTAGTAATGTCACTTCCCTGCTTTTAAGCTTTACTTTTTATCTAGGAATAAACATCCTTTCAATGAACACTACAAATTTCTAAATTATATTAACAGATATTTTTCTTTTTTAAGTATGTTATAGGGAAAGATGGAAGCTCAAAACTCTTGCAGACATTAGAAGTTAACACCTAGCACTAGCATATCTAGTCACATACATGAAGAGTACAGACAAATCAACATCTCATCCCTTCTGCAGCCTTAACTTATGGAATAAGCAAGAAAAATAGATTTTTTTTTAATGATTTTTAAAATCTCATACTGTGGGCAGCCTGGGTGGGTCAGCGGTTTAGCCCTGTTTTCAGTCCAGGGTGTGATCCTGGAGATCCGGGATTGAGTCCCATGTCAGGCTCCCTGCATGGAGCCTGCTTCTCCCTCTTCCTGTGTCTGTGCTTCTCTCTCTGTGTGTCTCTCATGAATAAATAAATACAATCTTAAAAAAAAATCTCATGTTGTGTTGAGAAGCATATGTCAGGGTTTACTTCTTTCAAGTGTTAAAAGCCATCAGTATGAAAGGGAAATATTTTTTATGAATAATTTGTGTTCATTACATCTAAAATGTACTTGATCAAAACTGTAAGATTAGAAAGCTCATGGGATTCTCTACATGAATTTTAATTGAGGTTTTCCTGACAGGTTTAAAAGTATAAATATAACCCCAAAAAACTTCACTGTATTAAATGTCTCAATTCATATATTTAGACTTTAATAACCCTCCAGTATTATTCACTATTATGATTCCAATACTAGCTAAAAACCATGTTTGGAATGCTGTTCTGATATTTAAACAACGGAAAACTTTAGAAATACATATTCCAAATGACTCATTAAGATTATCTCAACTACAAAATCAGTATTCCTAAGTTCTAAAGATATTAGTAATTTATAATACAGTTAATATACATGTTTATCATATAGTTAACTACGATTGAATTCAAACCTAATAGAGCACAAAAAGTACAAAACATTGTAGAGAAGTAGATCTATGATCAAACATCATCATAATCTATCAAATACACTCATACAATACTAATTATATCATACCATTTTCTTATTCAAATACTCTTTTTTTTTTTTTTTTTTTTTATAATAGGCACACAGTGAGAGAGAGAGAGGCAGAGACACAGGCAGAGGGAGAAGCAGGCTCCATGCAGGGAGCCCGATGTGGGATTCGATCCCGGGTCTCCAGGATCGCGCCCTGGGCCAAAGGCAAGCGCCAAACCGCTGTGCCACCCAGGGATCCCAATAATCTATACTTTTAAGGGATATCTGTGCTATATTCTTTTTGCTATCAGTAAAAGTCCACAGTAGATATTCAAAAATATTGATGAATTAAACAATTCACCTATAAACACAACTAAAAAGTGACAATAAGAGATTATTATTGATAAATGATCTGATAGAGCTGTTTTCAATTGTTCAAAGCAAATGTATAAGAAACCTTTTGATATATTTCTGTAGATCTAGCAGAAGAGTGAAGGTAATCTTTTTCTACCCTCAATGTGGAGCAATTTAATTTGCCATATTCAATATAGAGAGGATTTCTGAAAATAATACAGGTTTCTCTCTTGTTGAAAATCATTTCTTTCATTTTTTAAATTTTTTATTTATTTTTATTTTTTAAGTTTTTTAAAAAGATTTTATTTATTCATGAGAGACACAGAGAGAGGGAGAGACAAAGGCAGAGAAAGAAGCAGGCTCCCCTCAGAGAGCTCAATGTAAGACTTGATCCTGGGACTTCAACATCATGCCCTGGACTGAAAGCAGATGCTAAACCACTGAGCCACCCAGGTGTCCCTCATTTTTTTAATAGTACTGCTAAATATAAGTTGGAAATTGAACAAATGAATGTTTATTGAAGAATTCAATAAAATTAAAGAGTCTAAATATATTAAAAAGTAAAAACTATTTCCAGCAATTGATGCAGTATTCTATATATTATGAGAAGTTCATAGAATATTACTTGTTAGTGAAAACCAATTACTATATGTACTAACATATTTCAAAATTTTAATGCTAAGTGAAAAGCACATTATAAAGTTATAGGTACGGTATATACATTTAAAAAATATATAAAAAGGGTTTTTTTTCTTCTCAAGTTTTTATTTAAATTGCAGCTAGTTAACATACATTGAAATATTAGTTGCAGATGTAGAATTTACAGATTCCTCACCTACATACAATATCCAGTCACACAGAAGTGCCCTCCTTAATACCCACCACCCATTAAACCCATTCCCTTTATCCCCTCACCCCTCCTCCAGTAACTAGTTTGTTCTCTATAGTCAAGAGTCTGTTATTATAATTCTTTTAGATATCTCTATAGAAGTATCTAAGTTAGAAAGCATGAAATTAATTCATCTTTAAAGAGACAAAAAGTGAATAATTGAGAAGGGAAAATAGCTATTTAATTTTTGTGTAATACTTTTATTTTATTTATTTTATTTTTATTTGACTCAATTACTAATATTAATTCTGGAGACATATTATGCATGTTTCCTATGCTAGTCTCAGAATATTTCAATATTTTTACATTATTCAAATAAAAATATATTTTATTCTTAAAAATATTAATGCCTAAGCAAACATTGAGAAAATCCTCATTTATCTCAAATACCAACCCTTTATATTTGGGGTTTTTTAAGGATTTATTTATCTATTTGAGAGAGAGAGAGAGAGATACAGCACATATGCGGGGGGGGGGGGGGCGAGGGATTAGGAGAGAGAAAATCTTAAGCAGACTCTGCCCTGAGGTAGAGCCTAAACTGGGGCTCGATCCTATTACTTCAAGATAATGACCCAAGTCGAAACCAAGAGGTGGATGCTCAACCACCTGAGCCACCCAGGTGCCCCCAACCCTTTATATTTGTATGATAGATTAGATGATTTCCCAAAGTTAACACAATGAGTAAAAGATAAACCATGCATAACAATTCTCTTGGCTCCTATTTTAATGCTCCTTTCATTAAATTAGGCCTAAACATTTTATATATATTTTACATTATCTGTTTATAAATTTGTCTTTATCATATTCACCTGGCAAAAACAGTGTTGATTGAAAATTCCAATTCTAAATATTGAAAATTCTAAATATTATAATAGAGTATTTGGAGAAGGAAGTACCAGACTGGTGTTAGCTACATAAATAGACAACAGAGTAAATGGGAAAACTCTTCAAGTATTTTGTATCAGTTTTTATATAAAAAAAAATTCATTTGGGGAATATAAATAATAGTGAAAGGGAATATAAGGGAAGGGAGAAGAAATGTGTGGGAAATATCAGAAAGGGAGACAGAACGTAAAGACTGCTAACTCTGGGAAACGAACTAGGGGTGGTAGAAGGGGAGGAGGGCGGGGGGTGGGAGTGAATGGGTGACGGGCACTGGGGGTTATTCTGTATGTTAGTAAATTGAACACCAATAAAAAATAAATTAAAAAAAAAATGATGGTCATCTTAGAAAGTAAACTAATATTGCTGAGAAAATATTGAAGCTGAAGATTGGTGATGAGGTAATAAGAAACTTCTTAGTTATTATCAAGTAACTCAAATGTCTCATGCATAGTATTAAGAATATTTATAAGTGGGATCCCTGGGGTGGCGCAGTGGTTTAGCGCCTGCCTTTGGCCCAGGGCGCGATCCTGGAGACCCGGGATCTAATCCCACATCGGGCTCCCAGTGCATGGAGCCTGCTTCTCCCTCTGCCTATGTCTCTGCCTCTCTCTCTCTCTCTGTGTGACTATCATAAATAAATAAAAATTTTTAAAAAATCCTTTCTGTTTAAAAAAAATAATATTTATAAGTGATATAATAGAACTTATCCTTGTGATGTTAATTATATATATATGTATATAGATATAAATATAATACTACATAATATATGAATATGTTATGTAAATATATATAAATAAATATACATATGCATACATATATAGGTATATGAGGGGAGATAGAATAAAATTGGAGAGGGATGAAATAATGAATATTAACTGATATATTGCAATATTTTTTCAATTAATCCTCTCAACAGAGGAGGAAAACAAGCATAGAATGGTTTAAATCACCCACTTCACACAACTTTTGAGCAATAGAGATGCAATTCAAGCCTAGGCAGCTTGATTTCAGAGCTCAAGTTCTCTAGCAACCTCTTTTCCTATATTCAAAGGTCAATTCTGAAAAGCATTTACATTAATGTCTGGCAAATGCTGAATTGATTATCAAACAGATTATCTGTGGGTTCTTAAGTGTTAATTTATATGGTAGACTGAGCTACGGTGGAAAGTTCTGCCTTGCCCAAATAAACACAAAAACTGGAACACTGTAAAAAATTCCTAACCTGTACTGTTTAGGGAATAAAGCAGCTACGTTCATCACAATGCTTATAATGAATGTTTTCTACCATACTGATCAAGTGTAGCATTCATTAATTTCCTAAATAACCACAGGTGAAACCTAGTAACTATGACATTGCCGTAAACATCACCAGCAAGTTTTCCTCTGTGGGATGAATTTCCTGGAAGGTCATCATTACAATTAACGAGAAAACCATTGTCAACTGAATTTGGCAAGCTATATAAACTGGGTCTGGTACAATTTCCAACAGGCCAGCATGGAAAGTTTAAGTTCATGCTGGACAATATAAGCATATCATTCTATGAGCACCTAAATGATCTATAAGATCATTCTATAGGACCTAAAACTGGAGCTTGAGTATCAAGAAAAAAGTTGTAATCTAGGAACTATGGGGAGAAGATATCTGAACCCTTAAAGTTAGTACTCTCAAAAGATTTTTGTAGGTGAAAATTGGCCTGGAAAAATTGCTAAGTGGCTGAGGAAAACTAAGGAAGTAGGTGGAAGCAGCAAGGGTTGTGAATAAAAAAGAAGCAAAACTCACCTATGAGTAATAAAAATCTTAGGCTAGTATCTAAATTTATACTCTCCTCAGAATTCTCTTGGAGGCAAACAGAAAATTGTTCTGTAGGTCATTTCCACAGTTCAGTACATATGCGGGAATAAAGAAAAAGGAAAAGAAAATACCTGAAGGTGAGTTCATATTCAAAATTATAGATTACACAGGATGACAAACCATTACAAAGGAGAAAGGCAACAGATACAAGAAGTAGATTACCGAAATCACTGTAATACTAGAACAATATTTAAAATGTAACATGATGCTTAAAAACTTAAATAGAGGGAGGCCTGCGTGGCTCTGTGGTTGAGCGTCTGCCTTTGGCTCAGGGCATGATCCTGGAGTGCCCGATTGAGTCCCAAATTGGACTCCCCACAGGTAACCTGCTTCTCCCTCTGCCTTTGTCTCTGCCTCACTCTCTCTCTGTGTCTCTCATGAATAAATAAATAAAATCTTTTAAAAAAATAGAGTAAAATAAAATAATATTTATAGGAAAAAGAAAAACCTAAATAGAACAGTCTATTCAATAACAGGGCATACTTTTTTTTTCTTTCAAGTACACATATGGAAGGGTCATCAAAGTAGACCATATTATATCTGGTCTATTTGAATCATGAAAAAATGTTAACAAATTCAAAGGGATAGAAATCATACAAAAATGCGTTCTTGGATCATAATGTAATTAAATTAGAAATAAATAACAAATTTATATGGAACAACCATAAATGTTTAGAAATCAATATTTGAAAGTCAAACAGTACAATACCAAATAATATGAGGTCAAAGAATAAGTTTCAAATGATACTAAAAACACTTTTTAATGAATAAAAATGAAACAAGTCCAATTTTGAGCAATGTAGTTAAAGCAGTATTCAGATGGATGTTTAGCATTAACTGCTTATATTTTAAAAAAGAAAAGGAAGGGGCACCTGGGTGGCTGTTGGTTAAGCAACCGACTCTTGATTTTGGTTCAAGTCATAATCTCAGGGTCTTGGAATTGAGGAGGATATGCACTCAGTGGGGAGTCTGCTTGAGATTGTCTCCTTCTTTCTCTGCCCCTCCCTCTGCTCACACGTTCTCTCTCTTTCTAAAATAAGTAAATAAATGTTTAAAAAATAAAATAAAAAATCATATCATCAGTTCAATGATTCAAAAAAAATTTGACAAATTCAATGTATATTTATGAAAAAAGTAAATCTTATACCAGGAATACAAAAGGAAACTTCCTTAACTTGTACAAAAACTATTAAACACATTTATATATAATGTGAACAATTGAACATTTTCCCCAAAACCTGAAAACAAGAAAAGACAATACTGAAAGTCTTACTCATTGTTATATGGAAAGAATTAAAAAGATACAGATTGAAAAAAATAATAATAGTATTTCTCTTCACAAACATGCCTCTACCCATAGAAAATTCCAAAGAATCTTAAGATGGTTCTAGAACTAATAAATTAATTCAGAAAAGTCTCAATATAAAGGTTATATATATTTTTTCTAAGGAAAATTTTCTATATATAGAAATTATCTAAGGAAAATATATATATATATTTATTCTCATGAATAAAAAAATCTTTTATAAAACATTTTGGGGAAAGACAAATTAGAATAACCAAAATAACTTAAAAAAAGTAAAAGAGGACTCAACGGAGTAGATGTCAAGACTTATTATAAATCTACAATAATCAAGACAGGATAATATTGGCTAAAATACAGATACATATTAAAAATAATAATAAAATAAAATAAAATAAAATACAGATACATAGATGAGTGGAACAGAATAGGGAGCCCAGAAATAGACCCATGGGAAAATCATAGACTGGCTTTTTAAACTGCTTTATTGATATAGGATTTTCATCAACTGACTTCTTGAGACAACTATTGCAATAGAAAAAGGATAATCTTTTCAACAACTGGAGTTTGAGCAATTGGATGTTCATATGCACAACAATAAACCTCAATCCATGCTTCAAACCTTATAAAGTTGAACTGAAAATAAATAAATAAATAAATAAATAAATAAATAAATAAATAAATAAATAAATAAATAAAGTTGAACTGAAATGGAACATAGACCAAATGTAAAAAACAAAACTATAAAATTTATAGATAAAAATACAGGAAAACAAAAAAAAAATACAGGAAAACCTGCATAAGTTCGGTTTTTGGTCAAGAATATTAAGATGAGACAACAAAACATGATCCATAAAAATTAGACCTTATTAAGGCACTTGGGTGGTTCAGTCGATTGAACATCTACCTTCAGCTCAGGTCATGATCTCAGGGTCCTGAGATCAAGCCCCACATCAGGCTCTCTGATTGTTGGGGAGCCTGCTTCTTCCTCTCCCTCTGCCTGCTGTTTCCTTGCTGTACTTTCTCTCTCTTTTTCTTTCTCTCTCTGTGTCAAATAAATTAATAAAATCTTTCTTAAAAATTACACCTTATAAAATTGAAATATTTTGTTTTTCTAAGGAAAATGTTAGAGTAGCACAAAGACAAGACACAGACTGAGAGAAACAATAAAACCATATTTCTGACAGAGAAATGAAAATTATGTTCACACAAAAGCTGCATATAAATATTTATAACAGCTTTATCTATAATTGCCAAAAATGATGACAAGGATATTCTTCCTCTGTGAATGGATAAACAAGGTGTTGTGAGATATTGTTCACAATATAATACTGATCAGAAAAATAAAGGAAAAAACTATTGATACACACAATATGATGAATCTGAAACACATTTTGCTTAGTGAAAGAGGCCAGATCCAAAAATCTACTTCAGGGTTTCTCAATTTTGGCACTCCTGACATGTTGGGCCAGGTTATTCTTTGTGCACTGTGGGATATTTAGCAGTATCCCTGACCTCCACCTACTAGAGGCCAGTAGCACCACCCCCTATCAGTCTTAATAAAGAAAAACATCTCCAGACATTGCCAAATGTCCCTTTGGAAACAAAATTGTCTCTCATTGAGAACCACTCATCTACATAGTGCATATTTATATGACATCTTTGGAAAAAGCAAAACCATAGAGACATAAAACAGATCAACAGTTTCCAGAGATTGGAGGAAAAAGTAGTTAACTACAAAGGAATTTAATACTACCATGGGACTGTTATGTATCATAACTATATTGATGGATATAAGACTCTATGAATTTGTTGTAATCCATAAAGCTGTTCATCACAAAGATTGAATTTTGCTCTATGTTAATAAAAACTAAGAGGAGACCAAATTAAATATAAACTGTGATACATAATCCTAAATGTATCACAAATGAGTAACATAACCACAATGAAGGGTGAGAAAGAAAAAACTAACTTGGGTTACATTGGAAAACAGTATTTTTACCAGTATTATTTTAATGCTTAAGACAAAAGGAAGAGCAAATATTGTACTCTAATTAGTAAATTTCTCAATTGAGTAAGGGTTAGAAATTATGAAATTAATTTATGTATGTAATAGGCTTGAACAAGTAAGTGAATGTATTTCAGACGAGAGCCAGTATTTCAATGTTAGAGGGGAAAAAATGCAAACACTGAAAGAGAAAGGCTTGATTAGAAATGTGGTGTTGAATTATAGGTGGAAGTATCATTATGAACTCACAGTTTTTAATATATAAACAGATACTTAGATGCAAAAATAAATACAGATCTTTTTCTTTGCATGTGTACTTAATTTAAGCTTAGTCTGTTGAAAGGTCCTAGAAATGAGGAAACCACAGTAGCAACAAGTTCATGAAGCATTCAGATTTCAGATTTTAGTTTTAAATAGCATTTTCCAATAAAAATAATTCAAGACTCCTAGAGAAGCATTTGTTCAAGGTATAGGGAAGGAAAAATACAAAATTAGTCTGGAGCATCTTATAGTCTCAAAAAGTAAGGAAGTACTCATAAAATGGTGTTTAGCACTGATAATGGATGAAATTGTTGAATCAGTATGTTCTATACCTGAAACTAACATAACATTCTTTGCTAATTATACTTCAATTTTTTAGGAAAAAGAGTGATTTTTTAAAAAATGGGAAAAAATAAAAATAATAAAAATAAATAAAAATAAATTGGGGACAAATTGAAAGGGCACAGAAGATCATATGACAGAGGTCCAATGGTCAAACTAGTAAACTCTGAGCAACAACACAAACAATGATAGTATTAGATTATAACATGTAGAATAATATAAATATCCATCTTATACAGTTGATATAAAAGAAAAATTGAATAAGTAAATAAATGTAAGGAGAAGAGACAGCTCTTCTTTATAGAATAAATCAAGTTAATAAGTGTAGATAAAAGGAAGCAAATAGAAAAGTTCTGTTAAAATCCAAAGTAATAAGTTTTGGGGGCAAGATTTCATGCTAAAATTATTAAACTTTTGAATAGAAATAGGATATATGATATTTTTAAAGTGTCTCTAGTGGTAAGGGAAATAAAAAAGAAATGAACTACAGGGACTTTATCAAAATAAAAAGCTTCTGCACAACTAAGGAAACAATCAACAAAAAACTAAAAGGCAACCTTCAGGATGGGAGATGATATTTGTAAATGACATATTTGATAATAGGTTAGTATCAAAAATCTATAAAGACTTAATCAAACTCAATACTCAAAAAACAAATAACCCAGTTAAAAAATGGGTAGGGGACATAAATAGACACTTTTCCGAAGAAGACATCCAGATGGCTAACAGACACGTGAAAAGATGCTCAACATCAGTGATCATCGGGGAAATACAAATCAAAACTACAGTGACATATCACCTCAGACTTGTCAGAATGGCTAAAATTAACAACACAGGAAATGACCGTGTTGGCGAGACTATAGAGAAAAGAGAACCCTCTTATGCTGTTGGTAGGGACACAAACTGGTGCAGCCACTCTGGAAAATAGCTTGGAGGTTCCTCAAAAGGTTAAAAAGAGACCTACCCTATTATCCAGCAATTGTACTACTAGGTATTTATCCAAAATATAAAAATACTGATTTGAAGGGATACATACACACCAATGTTTATAGCAACATTATCAAAACAGTCAAATTTGTGGAAAGAGCCCAAATGTCCATCATTTAATGGATAAAGAAGATGTGGTATAGATATACAATGGAATATTGCCAGCCATCAAAAAGAATGAAATCTCTCCATATGCAATGATATGGATGGAACTGGAGAGTATTGTGCTAAGTAAAATAAGTCGGAGAAAGACAAATACCATATTATTCATTCATATTCAAAACAAATGAATATAGGGAGAAAAAAGAGAGAGAGGCAAATCATAAAAGAGATCCTTAACTAGAGAGAAAAATCTGAGGATTGCTGGAGGGGAGGTGGCGGAGTTATGGGTTAAATGAAGATTGGGTATTTATGAGGGCACTGACTGTGATGAGCACTGGGTGTTGTATGTAAGTGATGAATCACTAAATTCTACACCTGAAGCTATTACTCTGTATGTTAACTAACCAGAATTTAAATAAAACCTTGAAACTAAAAAGTAAGTAAATGAAATGTCTGATTAACTTCTGCAAGATATTTATCAATACAAAGTGAAAAAAAATAACTTTACAGTGTATAAACCTGGCATATACCACATCAAACAAGTGGTCAAAGTTCGTATCACCAGATGTGATATCTAATATCTAATATCTAATATTTTGTACCCCTGCTACAATGCACAGAAAAGAACACTTTTGTAACATTCTTACCAAAAATGCATAGCCTCAATCTAATCATGTGAAAACATCAGACATGATAAGGCCATAAAGTACATTTGCTCTAGAAAAAATGGTGGAGAGTCGTAATAATTTAGGACTTTTGTATCATTTTTATATGTACCCAGAAAACTGAAACTACAAACGAAAAGCTTGATGATTCTGAGCACATAAATGGATCACTGGGCTCAGCTGGTTAGCACTCCACTCTGGAGAGGATGAAGATAAACTCTTTCATAGCACACTAAGGAAAAAAAAAAAAAAAAAACATAAAAAACACATATTTTTCAGGTGTAGATGAGTACTTTTCTACATCCTTCTTGAAACTACCCTGCTTTTTCCCCCCAGAATTATTCAAATTCATTTAAAAACAAAACTTTGGAACTGCTTATTGTCTACAACCTCTAAATGTCTCAGAGGCAGACAGAGAAGTCATTAACCATTAGAGAAAAACTCATTTCTTTTTGTACTGACTTCAGAAGGTGAACTGAAAGTTACCTTCGATTGAACATTCACTTTCAACATCAAGGCCCAGCGAAAGAATCTGAAACTGGATTTGGATATATTTAATTAGAGTTAAGTTCTTTCAAGGACTTTACATCCTTCTGGTAAAGATCTAATAAAATTGTGTTAGATTGAAGTGTTTGGATATTTTAAGCTTAATAAATAGCCTGTTCAATTATTAAACCTTCCCTACTCCCTTCAATCAGAATCAATAATCCCTTTATCCCCTGGGCTCATCTCAACTATAGAATTTATATAGCATTTATTATATTATACCTTGTCCCCACCCTTTACTTACTACATAAGCCTGATTTCATCCACTAGACTTTATATTTCTTAAAGTCATAACAGTTTTATGTAACTAAACCATTACGATGCTTTGACTAATGCCTGTGTATAAAGTTCTATTGAATAAAATAGTTATGTTAGTAGTTGTATTATCTTTTTGGCAAAGTAATTAATATCTCTACCTCTAAACCTACACTTTTAACTTTACCTATATCCATAACTGTTTATCTGTCTAGATATAAATATAGATAGAGCTGTAGATCAGAAGTAGATACAGGTGCAACTCTGCACCTGGTGTATTTCTTGGCATATAACTAAGATTGTGTCTATGTATACACAATCTCTATATATGTAACAAGGTTTTAGTGGTTCTGCCACAATTTGGTTATAATTTAAGTTGAGAGGAATACAACAGTTACATCAAATGTTTATACGAAGCCATTGTTTTAGGGTAATTTTAAAATGAAACATTAGAGGAGGGATCCCTGGGTGGCGCAGCGGTTTGGCGCCTGCCTTTGCCCCAGGGCGTGATCCTGGAGACCCGGGATCGAATCCACGTCGGGCTCCCGGTGCATGGAGCCTGCTTCTCCCTCTGCCTGTGTCTCTGCCTCTCTCTCTCTCTGTATTTGTCATAAATAAATAAAATATTTAAAAAAAAAAAGAAACATTAGAGGAAACTCATCTAATTATTCACAAACCAATTAATTGGTTCTTTTGAAAAGTCAAAGAATGACACATTTAGTAGACTGTGAGTAGATGGAGGGAAAGGATTTCTATCTGGTTCTCTAACGTATTCATAGATACTAGAGGGGTGCCTGGAACATGGTGAGGTCTCAATATCTGTGAAGAAATATATGAACTCTAGGAAATATATGAATTCTAAGGAATAGGTAAAAATCAGAAAACATTTTCAACAAACATTTTTAATTCTTTAATTAGAATTAGTTGTTATGTATTCCCTACATGGATTCTTAGCCATAAAGGTTTCTTTTTGGATGTTTCTACAACTTCTAGAAGATATTCAATTTGACCCTACTCTAATCTTAGAAAAGAAACACAAAAGACACTCATCTACAGGGAGAATCTGATCATTGCCTTTCTACTTAGAGGAGAAAATTTTCCCTTTTTAGAGACAAAAATGATTGACAGTGATGATGCCCAGTGATAGCTTTTATTTCTCACTTGGAGGTTCTATGACATTTTTCTCTGTACTCAGCCATGATGCCCTGGATTTTTTATGGCAATTTGAAGAGTGTTACTTATAAAACTAAAGAATACCCCACCTATTTGTTCATCTTTTGAATAAATTATTCCTCAAAAACAGATATATCCTGCCACATATTAGTTTGTATATCTATAAGTTCACGGGTAAAGTAAACATGTGACATTCCAAATGGCCAAAAAGTTCTCTGGTCCTGCTTAAACAGTATTGACCAAGAAACATGGTAATTTATACCACCTATCTTTGCTGACTTTAAAATATCAGAAGCAAGGGGATCCCTGGGTGGCTCAGCGGTTTAACGCCTGTCTTTCGCCTAGGGTCCTGGTATTGAGTCCTGCATCGGGCTCCCAGCATGGAGCCTGTTTCTCCCTCTGCCTGTGTCTCTGCCTCTCTTTCTCTCTCTCCCTCTCTATGTCTATCATGAATAAATAAATAAATAAATAAATAAATGTTTAAAAATATCAGAAGCAAAAATCAATGTAGATATGCCAAATACCATGAAACATTTTTAAATGATACCAGTTACAAGTTACGTTATGTGAAACACATAGGGCATAAAAAGAGAAGCTTGATTGTCATTCAAGATACTCGATATCAAACAATGGCTTTGTCAATCATTTGCTATTTCCTGCTGACCAGGAAAGAGTCTTTTTTTATGTCACTTTGTTTATACGTAAAGAGAATTGCATCCTCTCTGTAACCAGTGCCTAATACAAAAGATTATGTGGATCAACATTTTTCAGTAGGAAGTCACTATAATGTCTTGTTATGAATTAGTATATACCATAGCATGAGTTATGTTTATCCTGTATGGTAAAATATTTGATGTAACATATATAATCCATAATATTATAGTCAATTTTGTTCATCTACACCAACAAATAATTTTTAAATGCTTACTATTTCTAATATTCTTTGTAATAGACTTAATGGTTTGCTAACTACTTATGTGTACAATTTTGCTTAATTCTAAGAGAAAAGCTGGACAAATCTGGTATTATACTCATTCTACAGGGGCAGAAACTGAAAATTCCAAGATGGTAAGCTTACTCACATGCCATTCTCCCCAGAGCTGCTTTAAAATGTGGCAACTGGTTTCGTTTAGACTCTTCAATCCAAAAGACAGTGAGAGAGAACACCAAGACAGGAGCCAAAGGATTTTTACGACCTAATCTTGTAAGCAACATCATATCATTTCTGCCATATTCTGTGGTTTAGAAGCAAGTCAAAAAGTCCAGTGCACATTCACAGAGAGGGAATTTCACAAAGGCCTGAATACCAAGAGGTGAGGATTTTGGAGGTTAGGGAGATCATTTTAGAGGATGCCTACCATGGTATATATTACCTCTGAAATTGTACTCTCAACAAAAATACTCTATCACCTTTCTCTTAATTTTTAAGCTTTAAGTCCTCATGCTTGGATTTCTTTTTAGCTACACAGTCATAGATTTATAATATCACAAGCCAAGCAGAATAGCTATTTCCTCCTTTTTTGCTTAGTTGATAACTGTCCTTTAGAAAGATGAACAACCCTGCAAAAGGTAGCAAGTTCAATCTTCCTGAAGCATATATTTTTCCGTCTGTAGCAGCAGCCTGCTATTAAGATAAGAAATAAAATGAAACCGAGCTTTCAACCTTGCCTGTGAGGCAAGCTTTTTTCCTCTGATACTTTCTTTGTGAAATGTAGATGTGAGAGTAGAAGCAATGCTTCTTCATAACAAAATCTGAATGAATGCATGGTGTCTACATTTAGGAACCCCAATGCATACAGTTTTTAATCTCTATTTTATTATATAT
Source organism: Canis lupus dingo (assembly GCF_003254725.2). Lineage (NCBI taxonomy): Eukaryota > Metazoa > Chordata > Mammalia > Carnivora > Canidae > Canis > Canis lupus. The sequence goes on along the minus strand of NC_064250.1, from coordinate 23,490,981 downwards.
TATAAATTCAAATTTAGGAAGCTAAGCAACAATATTCTGTTTTATTTCTATATTTTTGATGCAATTGTATTTTGTGAGCAATTAGTTTTTCATGTACTCTGATTTATTAATGTAAAACTAATTTGCTTTTTACCTAGTAGAGAAGGGAAGGAAAAAATCGATTCTACAAAGGTAGTAAAATTTTAATAATTTCTTTTTCAAAACAGTAAAGAAAACTCACTTTCATAAATATTTAAATCCTACTTTCCTTTTAAAAAGTACTGGCTCTAAGCAATGATATTCAAACAGGCTGCTCTATTGCAATTCTCATTTGGTTTATCAAGGATTTAGGTTTTCTTCAGAGAAATAATTAGTTTCATTTAATCATTCCTTCACTTTGAAAGAGTAATCCTACTAGCATTATATAATGCAAAAATAAAATGCGAATCAATTTTAGTAATAATCTTAAAAAGTGTAATACAAAACTGAAAGGGCTCATTTTATGAAAATGAGTCAAAACTGATTCCATTTTTCAATTACATTTAATTTTTATCAAAAGTATATAAACATGTTTTTAAAAGGCAAATAGTACTACAGAATCTATAACAAAATGCAGCCATTTCCTACTTCTTGCTTCCTAACCCATCAGTTCTATTCCACAGCAGCAACCCCTAATACACCATTTATCTGTTTTCTCGATATTTAACATTCTTATACTACTATTTTTTAACATTAAATTTTAGACATTTTATTTTTTTTTAAGATTTTACTTATTTTCTTGACAGAGAGAGCACAAGCAGGGGGAGGGGCAGGCAGAGGAAGAAGGAAAAGCAAGCTCCCCACTGAGCAAGGAGCCTGATGTGGGGCTCTATCCCAGGAACCAGAGATTGTGACCTGATCCGAAGGCAGACACAACTGACTGAGCCACCCAGGTGCCTCAATTTTAGAATTTAAAAATGGAAAATGAGAATATTCCCCTTTTACAGAGCGCTCATACCCACAAGACAGACATGCAAACACCCAGACTCATATAGACAGTCTCTCTAACTTCCCAATATAGTTACACCAGAATTATTAAGTAAATTAATGGGCAGTGCTTACATTGTCCTAAGTAAATAAAACTCACAGTGAAACTAAGTGGTATATTCTGATTACACTTCTTTTACAACTTTTTGTTTCTCCTGAAGATAACAATTGCCTTATTGCTTTCCCATTCCCTGTCCCATAAATTCAAACGTATTACAAGTTGTAGCTAGCCTGTATTGAGCTATATAAATGTATATCATACATATACATTGACATATACAAGATAATGTGCAGTGTTTTGTCACTTGAGACTTATTTCTTCAGATTGTTTGAAGAAATAAAGTGGTTTCACTCAGGGATCAGTTTTAATTTGAAACTTCCAAAATTTGTCAGGACAAGATCTTAAGTGGTAAGCCACACAACTTTACTCTCAGAGTAAAGCATAGCTACAAATGTATACCCTTAAAACACAGGAATTCAGATAAATTCTGTTTTTGCACAATTTCCATCAAAAAATTGGTGATGCATTTATAATCATGAATTACATATTATCCAGTATTTTGCTGTCTAGAGAAAATGTCCATTGTTTTCTGGGCTTTGATAAGAACTAAGTGTTTCACTTAAAATTCACATGCATAATGATCAATGTTTCTTCAAACTACTTGTGGTCTCTGTGAATTTCACATCCTCCATCTTTCTCTGCCTGGATCCTTCTGGTGTCAGTTACAGAAGGACACATTCTAATTGTGATAAAGCTCTGGCTCTGAACTTTGATACCACCCAGCCAAGTAAGTTGGCATAGTGGTAGGGAATTACTAGAAACTATTCTTACGCTTTGCAGCTGGCAAAAATTTATTGTATGTGGAAATAACATGAGCCTCATAAATACATCCTACTAAACAGAAAATAATGTGTCTTCAACACAGTTTCTCTTTTAGTGGATCTCCAAAATGCCTGCAGCCAACTGCTATGGCACATCAATAAAAGGAAATGTTACTATTTTGACCAAAAGTGGTTATTAAACTATATTTCTTTCAAATTTTTACAAAATCATTTGATCACGTCAACACATTGCTAGGACCCCGCCCATCCACTGCAAGGGAAGCGGAAGCCTGCTTCTCCCTCTGCCTGTATCTCTGCCTCTGTCTCTCATGAATAAATAAATAAAATCTTAAAAAAAAAAACAACTTAGAAGTTCTATTACATCCAATTTTATTCTAAAGCCAGTTCCTTCTATGTAATCTGTTTTATATGTATTTTCTTTCTAGATTATTTTAGGGTTTGTTATAGATTGAAAAATTCATATATCAAGTCCTCACTCCCATCACCTCAGAATATGACCTTATTTAGAAATAGGGTTTTTATAGACTTAATTATGTAGGTTAAGATGACGTCACCAGGGTTGTCTTTAATCCAGTATGATTGAGGTTCTTATCAAAAAAAAGGAAAATTAGGATTCAGAGACAAGCACACATAGAGGGAAGATGACATGAAGAGACATAGAAAGAAGATAGTCATTTATAAGCCAAGGGGAAGGCCTGGAATAGATGTTTCCTACACAGCCAGCAGAAGGAACCAGTTGCTAAACAACCCCCCCTCTTTTTTTTTGCTAACCCCTTTATCTCCTAATTCTAGCCTCCCAAACTGAGACAATACATTGTGTTTTTTTTCTTTGTGTGTGTGTGGGGAGGGGGGGTGTTTTTATTTAAATTATGGTTAGTTAACATTAAGTATATAAGTTTCAGGTGTACAATTTAGTGATTTGATACTTACATACAAAACAAGGTGCTTATCACAAATGCACTCATGACCTTGTTTTTTAAGTCACTCAATTTGTGGTACTTGGTTACAGCAGCCCTAGAAAATGATTATAGGACTTTTTTTTTAATTTCTGGTATTCTAAAATTGGATCATGATGTGCTTTTAAATTCTTTTCTGGAATCTCCTTTAATATGCAAACACATGCTCTTCAGTTCTGGGATACATCTTTTTTTAAAATTTTGTCTTTGGTAAATTGCTACACTCAATTTTGTTTTCTTTTTTCCAAAATTTGTGTTCACATTAGAATTGAACATCTTAGTTTAATCCTTTAACTTTCTCATCTCAAATTTATTTTTTCTATATCATTATCTCTTTCCCTCTACTTACTGAGAGATTTCCTCACTTTCATATCCTAGCTTTTCTTTGAATATATTTCTAGTATTAGTTTTAATATCAAGAACTCTTTTTGTTGTTTTTTGAGTGTTTCTTTGTTCATATTATTCTGGGTTTGTTATCAGTTTCCTCCTCCTTCCTCTCTTCCTCCTCTTCTTCATTTTAGCTCATAATGCAGAGGATTGGAAGTTTGGATTGGGATCAATTTGGCAGATCTGGTTGGTTTTGGCTTGGTACGGTCATGTATCTGTGATCAGCTACTGAGTGGGCTAGGGCCTCACCTCTGTCTCATACTTTGTTTCATCTTCCAGCAGGCCAGCCAAAAAGGGTTCACATGAAGCCATATACAATTTTTCTCCTCTTATTTGCTTTTGAATGCTCTGGAGTCATACTTTCATTACTACCACTCCATCAAAAATTCTCTTGTCAGGGTCACCAATGATTACATGTTGATAGGTAAATAACATTTTCACCTTCACCTTACTTAATCTATCAGAATTTGCTTAAACATTTCTACATAAAACACCTTTTAACTCATCTTTCTTCCAAGACATCATATTTGATTAATTTTCCTACTACATTTCTGGGTAATCCTTATCACTCTCTTTTGCCAGTTGCTCCTCATTACCACATCACTAAATATTGATGCATGGTAGGTCTAGTCTTTAGAGGGTACTTTGTTGTTGTTGCTTTAATACTAAATTCCTTTAATACTAAAGTCACATCATCCAGTCTCAGGACTTGGGAAAATCTTGTATCGGAATGACCTCCAAATTTTTATCTCCAATTCATGCTTCGGTCTTTAACTCCAGACTCTTACAACTTTGAAGTTTATGATACAGTATTGTTGACTATAATCACTGTTGTGCCCTAAATTTCAAACGTGTATTTATCTATTAGCTATAATTGTGTATCCTTAAACAACATCTCCTAAATTCCTCCACCCCCAAGTCCTGGTACCTACCATTTTGCTATCTTTTTACAAGTTTTAAAATTCTACATATAAATGATATCTTACAGTATATGTCTGTGTCTGGCTGACTTATCTCACTTAGCTTAATGCCCTCAAGGTCCAACCATATCCATTTACATTCGCATAAAAAAAGGTAAGATTCCAAAGAATAAATCTTACAAAATATTATAAAACCTTATAGATAATTATAAAAGAAGACCTAAATACATTTTGGAAGACCTAGATCTAGTCTATGTTCTTAAACTGGAAAAGTCTATATAATAGGAAATAAAAATTTCCAAAAATTGGTCTGCTATTCTAGTCAAAGTCTTTAAAAGATGGAAGAGCAAATTGCCAAAAAAAAAAAAAAAATCAGTACCCCTGAAAAATAAAAAAACAAGGATGATATCATATATGTGTCACAACCTATTATAAATAAATTATAAAATATTTGTTAATATATAGTATACTATTGACCAATGAAAGAAGAGACCATAAATAAAGTCTGTAGAAAATATTGATATGTGACAAAAGTGTATATTGTTTTCCATCAAAAAAAAAAAAAAAGACTATGTCAATCCACACATTCATGTCAATTTCAGATGGACTATGGACTTCTAAGAGACAAAAGTATGAAAAGTAAAACTTTGAAATTCTTGGAAGAAAATTTAATCTATAGAGGAATGTTATTTAAAACATTTAAAATCACAAAAATCACAAGTGAACCGTGATTATTTTCTATTAAAATAAAAACTCTGTTCATTTGAAATTACCACAAAGACAACTGTGAATGATATTCCAACACATAAAAATGAGGATGGCCAATATAATGCATAAAGTTCTCCTTCAAACAAATGTAGGATGAAAGAAACAGAAATGCAAAATGGCAAAAGTCATAAAGATGCATTTACAGAAGGAAAACATAGTTGGCTAAAAAACATATAAAAAGACAAATCTTTAGCAAATAAATGATCAAATACCATTTCATCCTGACCCGCCCCCTCTCCAAAAAAAAGTCTAAGAATACTAAACATAGATATGTTCATCAACAGAAACTTTTACATATTTCTTACAGGAGCATAAACTGGTACTTTGGAAAAAGATTTGGCATTATCAATAAAATTAGAATCTTTACCTGAATAGCATAACTAGAGAAAAAGGTTGCAGAGTATAAATCAGTCCACTTCATGATCAGAAGAACAGAATCATTGGCAATGGTAGATGATACTTCTATAAACCCAGATAAATAATTTATACATAGTTTTAAAACTTTTTGGAAGACATGGATCTGCCCCCAAAGTCTGATTTGCATGGAGTCAGAGTAGTAATGATGTTTCTTATGAAGAAACACATAAAAAAGGATTTCAGTTTTGGTCAAATCCCCTAGATGTTGCATTTAGAATCTTCTGAAATAGAATGTTAGTGACTGGGGTATGTCAATCCTATTCCAGGTTACAGCAGATGACAAGCAGCCTGCCTCAAGTTCTTCAGAGAAGGACCACTTGAAGATCTGGTTTTTGGTTCAGGAGAAGCTCATTTTGTTGTTCTTTTTATTTTATTTTTTTAATCTTCCCTACTTAAACGTACATTCCAACTACATTTAGCAAGATTTGTCCTAAGGAAAAGCCCAAAGGCACCTTTTTTTTTCTTTTTCTTTTTTTTTTTTTTTCCAAAGGCACCTTAATAAAGGAGCCAACAATTTTAGAAAAAGTAAAATTACAAGTCTCAGTATTATCTAGTAAGTTATACGTGTACTTGCTTGTTTTGTTTTTGCTAGGGCATTATGTAGCTCTTTTTTCCCCCATGGGTCATTATGTAAAAGAGAAAACATCACTTTTGATACTTTTCCCACTTAAAAATATCTGAAATATCTGCACAACTTTGATGAGTTGTAGAATTTACTAAATTATACTTTTTAAAATAGAATTAGACAAAAAGTTTGCAGTTAAATATCTAACTTCTCCATAACCATTTTAAAAGGCTAATTTTAAATTGAGTATTTAAAAAATGAACATCAGCGAATAGCATTGTACCTACAATGCACATCTATACATTTTCAAAGCTGCTGAAATTCTAAATGTGCCTGTATTTACAAAAACCAGTTTCCTTAAATTTTGTAAAATACAAAATACTATGTATATTTATATTTTTAAAATACTTAAAAAACAGATAGTATTAAAAGAAAATATAGCCAGGACTAATCCCCTACCCATTTTTATTACTTTTGATAAAGTAGTTTTCTCCATTTGCAAAAGGTTTCTGAATTCTCAACTACACCTGTTTTCATTTTCACACTTTTTTTAGCTTTGGTGTTTGTTTGGAGGGTTTTTGTTTTGTTTTATTTTTTTGTTTTACTATATGCCAAGGAATATGAAATGGGACATATAAAGAAACAACAACAACACTATACTTTTATATTAGGTCACTCAAAAATGTTCCCATGTAAGTATAAGATTTGGCTGAGAGAAGGCTCATTTACAGAGAGAATCAATCTACTTCTAATTACAATGTCTGAAGTGATACAATCTGCAAATATGTTCCACAAGAAGTAGTACATGATAAAATATATATACAGCTTATAGAGGCTGAAAAGAACTTAGAGATTTTGAAGCATATCAATATTTGTTTCATTTCTTCCAGGAAGTCCTAATTACAGAAACAATCATAAAAATAATTCTAATTTTAATTTTGCTCTAAGAACTATGGTCTATATATAATATTTGGAAGGGTTGAATTCTAATGTTTGTAATTCAAAATGCGCTAAGGGCAAAGAATTATCTCTAAAGCTTATTGCACCATAGTATTTTCCTGGGTTGTAAACAATATGTTCTGGTGAAAAGGTTCACTTGTTTATGCCTTGAAGACTTATCATCTGAGGTAATTAAGCATGAAGCAGAAAACATCTTGATGCACTTGTCACTTGGACCTTTTTCATTTCTTGGTGGTGATTCATAGCATAGATTGTGACAGTCACTGGGTTGCTGATAACTGGATAGGTTTTCAAGTTTGAGAAGTTTGATGAGCTTCTTGTCTCATGAGGCCAAAGTACCTAGTTAATAAAGCTACCAGGCTGCCGTTGATATCGCGGAAAGAAAAATTAACAGATGAGCAGAGCAAGAGCAGAGGGGGAAAGGGGTAACAGGATTTTGTATTTTAATTGGGGAAGGTCATATAGAGAAGTATTTTCCCTAAGCTCTCCTGTCACAGAACCTGTCATCACATGACAGCACAATTGGATTCTACCAATGACTCTGATTTTATGATTTCCAACAGCAGCCCTGAGAATTACACAAACAATACCATTTCACATCTGTGAGCAAAAACCTATGTGCAGTCAAAATGTGTAATTAATCAACACATTATTTAGAGGCATATTTCAGCCAGAAATAACTGAAGTTTTGACATGATCTCTAATAGGGTACAATAATTAAATCATAATCCTATCAAAATACTTGAAATTTCATCCTGTCAATGATATAAAACCTGCTTTCATATAAATCTCCTTCATACTTCAGATATTTAGTGATTTGATTTTTGAAAGGAAACATTTTTAAAAGTTACATGATGACATCTTATTCTACGAACTAATATTTAACTTCTCAGTTATAAAAACAATTATTTATGAGTTTTTTCTTCTCTCATATAGTTAAGAGGTAAATACTACTTTTTACTCTGAAAAGGGTTGGGCCTGATGTAACTTACCCATTGTTAGAAACAATTCCATTTGTGAGTTTTTAGAAGACTAAATTTTTTCTACATGTTGAATTTCACAAGTATTCATAAAGTGGATTCAATCATCCATTAGCTATAAAATCAAATTAGCATGCTTTCATCTTAACAGTTCACTTATAGTGATATAATTTAAAGCCTTTATAGTTAATATATGTATGTTGCTAGAAGACTGGCATAACTTTCATAATGAGCTCTGATTTTTTCCTCCTACGCATATGTAGTCTGAAAAATGATAGCATCATTATTGCCAGAATTTGAAAACAGGATATAAAGGATGTCAGTTCAAAATTATTTCCACAGTATTTCAAAAATATCTTCAAACTGATTTTGAGGTCTCTTATGATAGACCAAAGCAATTGTAAAATAGGGAAAAAAGAATCAAGTACATTAAGGAAACGATTGCCTATAGGATGTCTGTGTATGGATGCCTAATTATGAGAAACCTTAGATGACTGAAGCCAATGGAAGCAGTTACCCCTGGGGACATGGAGGAAAGAAAGAAAATATATCATAAAGCTGGTAAGCAAGTTAGTATTTTTCAGCCCACTTAAGGTCTAAAGAAGTATGTGATCCACTATCACTTCTTAAATTAGAAATAATCCTGAGTATACCTAGAGATATAATGATCTTTCAAAGAGGTTATATGAAAGACAAGGGGTGCAGTATTCCATGTGAATGTACAACTCTACTCTTGCAGCTCCTCCTTTCATCACCTTAAGCACGGGATTTGTAACCAACACATAAAGGCAACTGACAGTAACATCAACTTCAGTGTAGAAAACATCTGGACGCAAATGCATAGTTACTTGTAGTCATTAAATTTTTAAATAGGTTACCACATGACTTTGAACGTCGGTTGATTCTTTTCTATATATTCTTCCTGAATTCTTTTTTTTCAGCATAAAATATTTAAGTAAAATAATAATAATAATGACAAAAATTCCAAATTCCAAATTTCAGTAACAGTTTGATAAACTTTCCACTTACATGAGCAAATGTTCTTTTCTGTCTTTTCACCTTGACAGTGATAAAATATTCCTAGCTGTAGTTTATGTTTTTAATATATATTTGTTTTAGATGAGCTTTAGCATACAAGGAATATTCATGCATATAAATTTCTATTAGACATGTTGACAAACTTTCTTAATTTTTTATAAAGTGACTTTTAAATATTAAACTATCATATCCAACTGCTTTATTTCACTGATTTGTTTTAGTCAATGAAAAGTCTCTAGAATGTGTGGAGAAAGACTCACACCAGGCATATTTTAAAGGGCTATGTAATACATGTGCATTTTGTGATTAAAACCATATTCCATGTTATTCAGGTCTATATTATTCAATCTATATGAATTATTTCCTATTTTATGTAAGAAGAAGTGATGGGATTTTTTTTTAGGTCTTCTTCACTTGTTTGCTTGAGCAAGAATCAATGGCCTGAGAACTGGATACCACTGTAGCTATTTATATACTTTCATCTCTTACTTTGGTCCTATGTCTCAAAGCACTGGGAAGGAACAAAGGATTGAATGATTTGTCCTGAAGCCAAATTTCATTGACTGACCCCCCCAAAAAAAAATACACTGAAATTGAAAATCTTTCTAACCAAACTGAAACAGCATTTTGAAAGAAGTGAATATAAGCATTGATTTTTCACCTGGGAAGCTAAGCTCTATGGCCATTTATTAGTTTCACATTGTCCATAGTCCCTTAAGGAGAGAGGTTAGAAAGCTGCAATTTCTAGAAGCTAGAATCAGACAATAAACAAATTGATCAGTGTACAGTTTCAGATTTTGATTTCCCTTCTGCAAGAAGGGATATAAGATAAACAATTTAAAAATTCTGAGAGAAAAATGGAAACTTAATGATGGGAATCCAAAGGGATTTCATGGGCTTTTGTGATTAAGACATTCAACAGGAAAAGGAATCTTGGAGACCCTTTGTATCAGTGACTCCTAACTCTGGCTACTTGTTTAAAAAGGACTTATAACACACCAATGTTTGGACACCATCTGCTAGAGATTCTAATGGATTTCTGTGGAATGAAGCATAGGCATAAGCATTTTTTTCAAAGCTCATAGGTGATCCTCTCCAACAGCCAGGGTTGAGAATTGTTTATCTAAATCACTGGGTAGGAATTACCGTGGAATCATAAAATTGCAAAATCTGACTCAGTAGCCAAACAAGCTCCCAGGTATAGCCACTGCTGCTGTTAGTACTACATACTTGAGTAGCAAAGGTCCCATACTACTACTCTATGGATCGTCATTTCCCCTGGAAGAGGGGATACTCTATCAAGTGCTCAGCATTGGGGAATGTTGCCAGCAGGCTGTACATTTCCAAGTTAACTCTACCTTTAAAGATATTTCAACTTCTGTAAATTGACACTTTTGGCATTTATCCCTCACAGTAACTCTGTATCATTCGGACATATATTTTAAAAATAATTCACGAATTGATATGTATTATTGCTTGCATTCCCAGGAAAGCAGGCAGTAAGCATTCAAGGGCTATAGAAAGGGAAGAAAGGGGAGTGGGCAAAGGGAGAAGGTGGTCAGGAGGGGTGAGCCCTTCTACTTCTTTATTGAACAGTTATCTGATGTGGACTGGCCCACGATGGGAATACACTTTGGGTGAGGTGGCAACTGAGGGCTGTCTGACAGGAGTACTTCCTGAAGCTGAGAGAATAAGTCATTCATATTAAAGAAGGATCTGGGCAGCGCAGCACACAGTCTACTAAAGTCTACTCCTTATGCTTCTTGGGGATCCTTATAAATTCTGAGACAGCTCATAGAGGAGTGTGGCAGGCTTTTTTTCCTAGAGGAAAAATTATAAAAGGATGATTCAGGGACAGATGATAGCCTTCACTAATGCAGCTGCTATCAGGACTATGAATGACATTCATCATGCCTGATTTCCACCATCCGTAGCAGGTTGTCCTCTCTCTAGGTTAACACCTCTGCTCCTTCCAGTGGCTTACTCAGCAGTGTGACATAGTCCCTCCACTCTGAGAGCTCTGAGCCTTGGGAATCATGTTCTTGGGTTGTGACTGTTCCACTTGTCCATTTACCATTAAAATGGCATGAGGGATTATCAAGAAGCTCCAAGTGGACAGACAAGGCACCACACATACTCCCCTGCCCCTGTCGTGTAACAGCAGCCTTACCTTCTTCTGATGTCAGTTACTCTGCCAGAATGATGACCCCTCTTCTCATCTGCTGCTCTCTGAAGGTGGGAGGTCCAAAGTTCCAGGAAGATGACATAGCTTATAGTTCAATAAAGCTTTTGCTATGTCCATGGTGAACATGTTTTATACCTTTGGGAAACTGAAGTTCTAAACTGTCAGGACCCAAGACGCACCTCTAATCATATGTATTCTGTTGTTGATGATGGTAGATTTTTTTGTATCTATAGTTATATATTTTGTCCTGAAAGTGAGCACAGGTTTCTGAATTATGGAAGACTATTAATGTAAGCATATTTGTTCCCCATGCTGCATCTTTACCCTTACAGATGATGCAGTAAGAACCAGCTGATTAGGCCTACAAGTACACAGAGGAGGCTTCTTGCATGAAAGAAGAGGAAGGCCCAAATTATAATTCTGTGAGCTTATATGGACTATACACTGCCCAGCTGCCGCCTCCTCTAGAAAGAAGAGAAAAAAACTTTGTCCCTAATGTAAACAAATCTCCCTTGAAGAGAAGAGGAAACTTCCCTGATTTTTAATCCTTTGGAATGTAAATGAATGACTGGTATTTGATTTTATCTGCCTTTGAATGTAAAGGAGAGAAATCTTTCCATCTTTCTAGAGGTCTCTATCCATTCTGTCATCTGAATTCTAGACTTGTCCTTTAACTGAGATCCAGATACAGAAAAACTGAGAAATAATAAACATGAAATTCAGAGTAGAGCTTGTCTTCAATGGGAGATGGATAAGAATATGAGGGATGGCACAGGGGGCTTCAAAATATTGGGAACATCTTATTTCTTAACCTGGGCACATGAGTTTTTTCTAATTTTTTATAGCTTCTATATAGTTTATATTTTATGTATGTATGAAATATCATGAAGTATGTGATTAATTTAAAAATTTTAAAAGAGAATATGTGAACTAGTTCTCCATGCCTCATTTTGCTTTTTACTTATATTACCAGCAGGAATCCAGGCTCACTCACAGTTGGTTCCACATTGCTTTTTATATCTCCTAAACTGACACCAATTTTCCATACCTCCTTAGAATCCTAATATTTTCCACTGATTCCTCTAGAACCCAGGGTCAGTTATCCCTTCTATCATCATCACAACTCTCTTCACCTTGATGTCTTAACTCAGGAGTCGACAAACCATAGCCCCCAGGCCAAATCTAGCCTCCTGTCTGTTTTGTAAATACAGTTTTATTGAATCACTTATTGATTTACATAATGTCTATGGTTTCTTCCCACTATAAGAACAGACTTAAGTAGACAACAGAGACCATACGGCCTAGAAAGCCTGAAATATTTGCATATATGAGGCCTTGTATAGAAAAAGTTTGCCAATTTCTGCCTTATCTGAATCCTGGCTCTTTCCTTGCCAGAACAGACAAGACAAGCCTCTCAGGATAAGGCTAGTCTCTCTTTCCTTCACATGTACCTCACAACTAAAGACATCAAAGGGGTATTATTGATACTTTTGTGTTTTTTAAAAACTCAAAATATTTGAAGCTATGCCATTGTATGATACACACATTTAGCCATAATGCTGAAAGACCTCTCAGCACTAACCTCTCCCCTGAATCTCAATCTCAATCTTTTTCCCCTTCCTTCTCTCCCACACCTTTATCCCCCTTACTCACAGATGAATCTAGCACCTGCCAGCCAATCCTACTGATGATTGTCAATTTGACCATATCTTCATTAATAACCCACTAACTCATCTTATAACCACCCTATATTCAACATTCCATTCTTTCCATTCTTTCACTGTAGCAAAATAATACAACCAAACCAGTTTTTCATTTTTCATTCCACCCCAACTGCCTTTGGGGCCTAATTTCTTCTCATAGTTAGCCTAACTCAATGTCCTTCTGAAACTTTGTTGTATATATGAATTCCCTGGGGATCTTATTAAAAATGCAGATAATGATTTAGTAAACCTGGGGTGGGATTTGATCTTTTTCATTTCCAGCAGCTCCCAGGAAGGCCAGTGTTGCTGGTTCTCAGATCACAGTAGCAAGGGCCTGGACCTCATGTTCTATTATTAAAAAAAAAAAAAAGTTAGAGAGGAGGTTAATTTATTGCCCCAATAGATACACGGAGGTATTGAGCATGTTGAATTACTTCTGAGAATAATTCTGTTAGTAGGCAATTTGTGTTTGCTAATGATGACCATTGAAGTTTGGTTCTTACTCTCCTCCACAAACTGAAAGGGAGTTATCTTCCTTGATAATTACATATCAAAGAAATAGCTCCCAGTTTCATGAAAAAGTCATCCATGGGTTGGGACTGTAAAACTGGCAAAAGCTTTTTTAAAAGATTTACTTCTAAGGGAATTTACAATTATAAGATTTCTAAAGTGAATGCTCTAAGAAAAGGGAGGTCAGGAGCCTAGAGTCAGGAAGATGCTTGACTAAAGTTTAGTCAATCTTTGGTGAATTTTAAGGACATCTTGGTGTCCTTAAAACACCAAGAGGCAATTAGTGCCTCCATTTATCCTCCTCCCTAAGCTAACCCTTATCCCTGTAAGGGATAAGGCTCCCCTGTATCCCCACTCCCATCTTTCTCTTCCTCTCTCCCTCTGTCTCCCCCAACATGCACGTATTTAAGAGTTTGTATCAAATCATTTCCCCACCATTCCTACTCCCACAAAAGCCTATTTCTATTCCACCATTCTCTGTGTCAGTAAATGCTACCACCATACACACCTAATGCTCAACCAAACCTAGAAATAATTATTTCTTCTCTTTCACTACACCTTCACATCAAATTCATCAGGTGGTCCTACTTAGATCTGTCTCAAATATATATTTTCTATCCACCCACTTATCTCTATTTCTCCAAAGGATCTATAAGTAATACAGAGACCCATTAACTCTCAGTTGGACTACCGCAATACCCTGCTAAGTAGCTTTTCCAGGATTGCTCAAAATCTTTCAAATTTGAGTGGTCATTTTAATTAGGTACTAAGCTGGAATATTTACACATGTGATTATTTATACTCTTGCCTTTGTGAGACACTTAAAAAAACTAACATTTCGAGAAGTCAATTCAATAATTCTCAGCTATTCAAATATTGTTTAAAGTTCCTCCAATATTTAATTCTATATTATAAATTGTGATTTTCATTATAAGGATGCATTTAAGTGCATTGTATTTATTATTCCTGTAAACAGTGTATGAGCAAAATGTATGTATTTACTTATATCCATTGGAAATTCGTGTTTGCTCAGTGTTAAAAGTTTTCAGTGTTTAACCAAAATTTATTTCAACTTTATCCATGAATACTGCTATAATAATTAGAAACTAAAATCTTTTTTTTTTAAAGATTTTATTTATTCATAGAGAAAGAGGGGGGTGGGGGGCAGAGACACAGGCAGAGGGAGAAGCAGGCTCCATACAGGAAGCCCGACGTGGGACTCGATCCCGGGTCTCCAGGATCACACCCCAGGCTGCAGGCGGCGCCAAACCGCTGCGCCCCTGGGGCTGCCCTAGAAACTAAAATCTTGATTTCATTTATTAAAGCTATTATTAGCCCCAAGTAACTGTATATGATTACCAGTCAAAAATTATTAGATTCAAATTTTTTCTTAAAAAGTAAGAAAAACCAGTCAATAAAAAAATTATCAGTTTTGACATAGTGTTTTTTGATACCTATTCCAAAGACAAATACTTTCTAAAAATCAAGGCTATTTCAAATTAACAATTTCAAACCATTCCCATAATTTTTATCAGAATTTCTAGGTCATGTTGTATGACTTCTTAATGATCATTTATTTGCAAACTCAGAAATTTTCTATAAAGAGCTAAAAATGTACTTAAATCTATAAATTTTACATTGACTGTAAAGTTATGAAACCTAAGGAAAGGTAATACATAAGAAATAAACATCATTGATATATAGTCTACAAGAAAGAACTGTGATGAGTCCTTCAAAAGCAAGCCAAAGAAACTGAACTTGTTTCCAGAAAAGAAGAAACTTATTATAAGAAGAAATTTATTATATGAATTGATTATATAGAATATAAGGACAAAAATGTAGCTGGGTCTAATGAACAAATTGGAATGAAGGGGTTGATTATCCTCCATAACTCTCTTTTTCATATCCTTTCTGTTTGTAATTTCCTTCTGTTTTTCCTCATGCTGCAGACCAATTTCTCTACTTCTTAGGCAAACCCCTCCACTCTTCAGAAAACAACTGAGTTTAAGATATCTGTCTCTTTGTTCTGGTTCCAAAATTCTCAGAGGAAGACTATTTTTTCTCACTTTTTATCAAAAAAGTGATTGTAGAGTAGTTTATCTCTGGACTACTAACTAATGCTAAAGATGCTGGGGTCCTTTTACAGTAATTATAAGAACAGAAAAAGGTAATTCCAGAAAAGTAATGTGATTGGTAGAAAAATACTGTGTTTTTGGATTTAAAGACTCAGTAACATAAAGATGTCAATACCACCAAAGTGATTGATTAATTCGGTGCAATTATTAAAATTCCATGTTTGGTGAAAGATGAGTATTCTCAAATGTATTTAATTTCCCAAAAGACTAATAATAAATAAGCCACTCCTATGGAAGAATTAAAAGGACTGCTTTACCAGATATCAATATTTGCTATAAAGTCATTAAGACAGTGAGATAGTATTACAGCATAGAAATCAGACCAATTAAATAGAATAGAGATTTCAGAAAGATATGTCCAAAATGAAAACAAGGATATTTGATATATGGCAGAGGTGACATTAAAGGACAGTGGGAAGCATGGTCTTTTGAATCAACTGTATTAGGAAAACAGTGTACAAATTTGGGGGACAAATTCAGTGTATAAGGAAAAATAAGTCATCATCATGTAATATCTTGTTCCTAAGGATATTTTCAACTTTTAAAGACTTTTAAGTTATTTTATGGATAATTTATAGAATTAAGAATAAGGAGATATTTAGAGACTATTTCATTAGAAATTTTAATAAGGATTTAAACATGACTAGCTCAAACTTTATTGTATATTTTCCTTGTTTTGAAAGTATACATCCAAGATGGCCCATAACTTCTGATGAAACCAACTTCTAATTATTGTCATGTACAAATGATAAACACATCTATCTTATAAATATTGGCTCCAGATTCAAATACATCTCTGGTAATTTCAAGTTCATTATTACTTCTGGTTCTTCTTCTAGCACTTAACATAGTCAAAACAATATAATTTCTTTTGAAATATCAACAGCTCTTTCTCCAAAATTAGAAAGTATTCTCAGTTTTAGATCTATAAACACAAACTAGAGTGATAAAAGCAAAGAGTTTTGTTTCATGTCTACACCATTTCCTTCCAATGTCTTTTTCCATACCTTTTCTCAGCATTTGTCTACTAAGGAGCAAATCAAGAACATTTTGATGAATAAGCATAATAATAGATGAGAGAATAGTGTCATGTATTTTTTTAGGGGGAAAAATATCCAGATTCTTATTCCAAAATTTTGTGCAATGATATCATCCCTGTTGAATGAATAACTGACTGAAAATGTCCAATTTCTTTTCACCCTTAGAAAGATATCATTCACTTGTTGATTTTTCCATTTGAGAAAACTGACCTAGGATGTCATTATCTAAAGACTCATAGCTGAAACTGTGTTTTATACAATCTATTTTATTATCATTATTAAGATTCCATGAAGTTCTGTCTCATCTTCTGACTTCATTCCATGAAGTGCTGTCTCATCTTCTGACTTATCTCCTGAATTATCTAATATTTGTGAAAACTCTTCTTCTTTTGTAAATTTTCTTCTCTTTGCCATTATAAACAGAAAATTCTCAGCTGTGTTAAAAGAAAAGCTTGAGATGGTGCTTCCAATCATCTTTTATACTTTTTGAGAGATAGTGCAATATCTTGGACAAGGCAATAAGAAGACTAAGAATGACCCAATGGCAAACATTTTGCATTGTTTAGTTTTTCATTTCAGCATGATCCTTGTAAGAAAATGCATCATTCTTTTACTTTCTTATTATTTCAATCTTTTCTTTCTTTAGTATAGTTAGGAATAATTGATGAATAATGATGAAACAATTTCCACCATGATAAAAAAAAAAAAGCCAGGTATTTCAAGATGTAGGAAAATAAAGTCACTGAAATCTTGTTATATAACTTTGATGATAATTGCAGATAAAATGAGTTTTATTAAAAATATTCTTTTTTCCTTTGAAAAACTTCTAATAAAGAATAAAGTTCTTAAAACAGTGACTCTTATATATAGATGAAAGCACTAAAGACACTCAAAAACTAGAAGTGGATTCAATGAATGCTGATGTCCCAAAAGTTAATCTGAACTCCAACCTTGTATTAGGTAAACTAACGACCTAGATGTGAAAGGCAAAGCTTTAAAATGCTTTTAAAAGATACTCTATTGGAATATCTTCATGACCTAATTTGGCTGGAATGTGTCCTGGGCTTTGAAGTTTAAAAGATTCTTAGTTGATTCCAATGTGCAGACAAGCTTAAGAAACACTGGGCCCAGGGAATTTTTTATTGACATTTTTCATAAAGACCAAAGTTTAGATATGTCAGGTTTTTTTCAATGGATCTCTTTCTCATTTTTAAAAGTTTTTATTTAAATCCCAGTTAGTTAACATACAAGGTAATTAATATTAGTTTCAGGTGTACAATTTAGTGATTCAATACTTTTAATACCCAGTGCTCATCACAAGTGCACTCCTTAATCCCTGTCACCTGTTTAACCCATCCCTCCATCCCCTTCCACTCTGGTAAATATGTTTGTTCTCTATAGTTAAAGGTCTGTTTCTGGGGCACTTGAGTGGCTCAGATGGTTAAGCATCTACCTTTGGCTTAGGTCATGATCCCAGGGTCCTGGGAGCCCGCTTCCAGCTCAGCGGGAGTCCCTCTCCCTCTGCCTCTCCCTGTGCTTGTGCTGTCTCGGTCTCCTCAATCTCTCAAATGAATAAGTAAAAAATCTTTCTTTAAAAAAAAAAAAGCCTGTTTCTTAGCTTGCCTCTCTCTCTCTCTTTTTTTCCCTATGCTCAGATGCCCAACTTCTTTTGTTTTCATTCAGCAATGATTTAAGCAAAAAAAAATAAATACTCAATATGCTATCTTAAGGAAGCTTATATTGCTATAAATCTTTAATTTCCTCTAATATTGCTGTATATCTTTCTAAGAATATATATATTCTTATATATATATATGTATTGCAGAAACCCATGTTATACATATTAGGAAGATACAAACATATTTATGCACAAATGTTTATCTTTGGGAAAAACTATCAGTACAGAACTGAAAATATATCACCTTTAAAATCATTCTAAAGAGCCAGTAAGAGTGTAACTGTGCATTTTGGCATGATTATACAATTCTATTTTGTAGTAATAATATTTTAATTCATAAAATATTTTAAAAATCTGGGTGCCTGGAAAAGAAGACAAATTTTTCTCTTCTGAGGTTCAACAAAGGATATTTAATTATGCCATTTTAAAATTTCCACCACTGCATTTTCATCCAACAATAGCATTGCTGTGATTGAAAGATAAGTCAGAAAGATAAAATGAAAATTGAAACAGAAAATATCAAGTTAGAAGCTTGGTTGTCTTGTCTCCCTTAGACTGATAGACACAACCATTTGAAATGTTCTCTTTTGCTGCAACAAAAAGGCAACTCTAATTGACACCAGAATCAATCAGTCAGAGGTGAAAAATAGGCCAAATCTGTAATAGCAGAGCATGCAATGACAGTAACTTCAGGTTTTAGAGAGAGCCATGATCAATTGAGATCTAAAACTTATTGCCAACTAAAAGAACAGACTTCCATAAATATTTTATATAAAACAACATGCCCAAATTGCCCCATATAGTAATTTGTTTCATGAACTATACTACATGAGAAATTGAGTTGTCATGGCACCTGCCATATTACTGTATGTCTACCAATTCTATATCTTTTGTGGAATTTCAAGTCTTCATTATATGTATTATCAAAGGAAACCTATGACAATTTTCATTTTACCTGCCCAAAAGATGCTTTAATTTTAGAAACAATTACAACCAATTGACAAACAAGCAAAAAAACCCCACTATCAATGATCAGGCTTATGGCACATTAAGAAATGTGTGTAGTGAGCTGGTGAAGTGAAATAACATGGGGGATAATGAGGAGGTAAAAAAAAAAAATTCATAAAAAAGAAGCAATCTGGCATAAAACTACCAAAGGTGAGAGAGAAGATGGTTTGGGGTGCAATATTGAAGCTGTATTAGAAATTCTCTCTATATAACCATCCGATGGTGTGACGTACATTAGGGAAAAAAGATACATGTGTATAAGTTTAAAAAGCTGATTTATTTAAATTCTATAACATCTTATAGAGCCCTACACATCACTAATAAAACAACGCAGAAGAAGGACACAGTCATTCCCTCTCACCTGCCAGAGCCATCAGAGCATTGTATAAGTTAAGTGTTTCCATCAGTATCTGGCAATATCAGGAGAATGTAAATTTCACTGATAGATCTCTAACTCATAAACCATGGAATACCGAGCTCCAAGCACTATCAGTTATTCAGGCGTGAGACTAGCTGATAATTTAAATATATTTATACATACAACTGTATATCCCATTTTTATAAAAATTTAAAATTTCTTTTAAAACTTTTGGCATATTTTTTCCTCATCTCCAATATTGGTGGGTTTTTTTTTTAACTTTTTGGCATATTTATCTACTATAATCTAATTTTCCTGAGATTTGCTAGCTTTATTCTTCTAGTTATTCATTTGCTAGACCACTATTAGGCATTCATCAATTCTGAATTTTCTTTCTAATCAATGTGTAATATTTATTTTACTATTACTATTTATTTTACTATTACTATTTATTTTACTATTACTATTTATTTTACTATTACTAAAAATTATTTTAATTTTTATAAGATTTGATCCTTTTTAAATCTCTGAATGGTTAATTTAATAATCTCATCCTTAAAAAAAAAGAAAAAAAATCTCATCCTTTACTAAAATAAATAACTTGAAAGGCAGGAAACTTCCTATGAGTAATATTAGGACTATATTTTATTAGTTTTAAAATGCAGCACCATTGTCTTTATTATTTCTTAAATACTTTTATTTAAAAATACTTTTATTTAACAAGTGCTATTTTATTCTGTATATATAAATCAATATAATCATAAGTTAAAATATATTGTTTTTAAATTTTAAGAAAAGATAAATCATATCAATAAGCAGAAAAGGACTGCCTCCCCCAGGGAGGATTCTTTGGTACTTTCTATTTTCATGTCACTATCAAATAAGCATGGTTTTATACCTAGTCAATGAGATTCAATACCTGTCAACAATATAGGAGATATTCAAGAGTACATAATACCTCAATCCCAATAGGTTCCTTCCAAATATTTGAAGACCACATCAAGCATTAGTGGAAAATTTATGTGAGAATATGGTTATTTAAACATTAAATGTAATAGATATCGGATAACATTAAATTTAAGTATGTTGAAATATATTCTCATTTACTCTACTTCTCATCATGATTTCTCCTGAGAGATGTATACAAGGAATAACTGGAATTGATCAGTAAAAACCCATCCATTGGGTTTTGCTCCAATGGATGAAGCATTTGTTTTTGAGGAGACACATAATAGACATCCGCTCCACCATAAGATAAATCTGAATGTTTTTTGTTTGTTTGCTTGTATTTGTTTATTATTTATTTATTTATTTATTTATTTATTGTCTTCTTATTTTCTGAGTGTGAACCAATACAATATTACATGCACTGCTATACCATCATTGGTTCATTATTCTTTAATGCACATACACTTAAGGAATTATAACAGAAATATGTTCATATGAAAAGATGGTATAGCTTCAAATGAATCCTGAGAATTAATTTTACTTTTTCAGTACTAATAAAAAAGAATTATCAAAATAAGATATGTAAAGTGATAAAAAATATTTTAGTGTGAAGTGAAAATAAGAATAAACTTTCCTTTAAAAAAAAAAGATTTTATTTACTTAGATTTTATTTACTTATTCGTGAGAGACACACACACACACAGAGGCAGAGACACAGGTAAAGGGAGAAGCAGGCCCCATGCAAGGAGCCTGACGTGGGACTTGATCCCGGGACTCCAGGACCACACTCTGGGCAGAAGGCAGGCGCTAAACCGCTGAGCCACCCAGGGATCCACAACTTTCCTTTTTAAAAGTCAATATCTGATTATTTACAAGCATCTAACATTGTACCTTCTGTATTTCTTTGTATTAACATCACAAAGAAATAATTTTATAATAACTTAATAACCTTGTTATTAAATATAGTTAGTTTTATGATTAGCTTATAATTCTTTTGAAGATACAATCTCTGAATACAAAGGGTTTAATTACACTCATTCTTAAATATTTTATCATATTGTCTTAAGTCCATTTGAAAAAGACAGATAAATTTCCTCTGAAAATCTTATAAAATATTCCTGATATGGAAGAAAATCCAAATAGATTGTTTTTGAAAGTTAAAAGAAGCTAATTACTGATCCCTTGGAAATCTTTTGGAAAATATCTTTTAAGGCCTGCCAAATAAATAGCAGTTTGCCCAAAAGGGGAATACAAAAATTATGCATGAAGTGGCATTTTACATCTAAGGAGTATTTCCTGGAAATTAAAAGCTATTTAGAGAAATTAAAAGGCTTTGGGGAAATGAGCAATAAATTTTAAACATCTTCCTTT
Source organism: Canis lupus dingo (assembly GCF_003254725.2). Lineage (NCBI taxonomy): Eukaryota > Metazoa > Chordata > Mammalia > Carnivora > Canidae > Canis > Canis lupus. Next base: position 23,469,206 of record NC_064250.1, on the reverse strand, counting down.
ATTATGGGGCAAGATATAATGTCATTTTCAATTTTATTTAAAATTTTATTTTTAATTTAGTTTATTTTTTAAGTATACTTGATATATGATATTGTATTTGATATATGATATTGTATTAGTTTTAGATGTACAGCATTTTTAATTTTAACTGAGGAAATTGTTTGGAAAAGGACTGAAAGACACTGAATCAAGGTATATGAATAAAGTTATACTTCAGCTCTCAAAGGAAATTGGCACTTATATTTAATGTGATATTACATTTAAATTTACTGCAATATACTCATTTACAATTATACATTTCAGTTGTATTTGTTTCTGTGTTTATATTCATATTTAAGGTAAACTCATTTTCACACTGAAAACTAAGAAATAGTGAAATTGTGGATCTAGAAATTGTAAGTTCCTGAAAGACATGGGATCATATTGACAAGAGCAGTAAAAGCATTGAAAAATATATCAGGAGGACAATATAGGAGGGGGCTTCCTCTCCCCAACCCACTACAGAAAATAGCTAGAAATCTGGACATAATGCTAAAAGAAGCTCCTTGAAGACTCTTGAGAATGAACAGATGCTGCAGACTCTGCTATGAAGCTCATTCTAAGAGGAGGGGAACAAGATGTACATTTCCATTTTCTGTGGCTTTTAGTCTGGGAAATCATAACAGGACATAATTAGTTTTACAATTTTTTTTTAGGGGTGGCTCAGTCAGTTAAGTGTTCGCCTTCAGCCTCAGGTAATGATCTCAGTGTCCTGGGATCAAGCCCAATGTCAGGCTCTGGGCTCAGTAGTGAGTTTGCTTCTCCCTCTCACTTTCCTTCTGTGCTCTTTCTCTTTCTCTCTCAAATAAATAAATAAAATCTTTTAAAAAAGGAAGAAGAAGAACTAAAAAAAAAAAAAAAAAACTTTGTTTCCTTTTAGAACAAAATGCTTAATTTGTAGGGAAAAGAGCAACAAAAACTGTCAACTTTAGGACACTGGTAAAAAGACAAATACAAAAAAAAATAAATAAAATAAAATTAAATTAAAAAAAAAAAAAGACAAATACAACAGGGAGAAAGAAACAGTAAACTTTTGACATAGAAGAAAGGCAGTTTTGTGTCCAAAACTACAGCTGAAGGAGGGACAAGGGAAATTGTAAAGGTCATTATCCCACTATTCAGGGACAAGAGAACTACCTAAAATTAAAGTATAACCAAACAATCAGAAAACACCCTCATGGTACCATTTACCACTAGGCTAAGAAGTAATGGTTATGATCCTCCTGGAACAGCAGCAAAAGGCAGATCCCACAGAGGTATAGTACAAAGGGAAGATAGAAGGCATTGCTAAAAGAATTTGAAGTCTGTGGTGCACTGTGGGTAATTATAGCAACAACAGCTCAAACCCTGTCCAATCCCTGACCACAGTAATTCAAACACCTACAGTTAAGGGCTAGCAAAAGGAAAGGTATACTCATCTCACTGTAACTAGTGAAAATATTTCTTAAAAAACACGGGACAAATAAAGACTCTCTCAGACAAAAAAAAAAAAAAAAAGATAATTCATTTCCAGCACACCTACCTCCAATATAAGAGATGCTAAAGGAAGCTTTCCAGGCACAAGGACTATAATACCAGACAGCAATATGGATCTGCCCAGTAGAATGAACAGCCCTAGAATAAGTGTAAGTAAAATAAATTTTATTTTATCCTTTCTCATTCTTAAATGTTTGAAATTATAATTGACTGTAAAATTATTTATGGTATAAGAGTTTTATGTTTATAGCCTATGTTTAAAGTAAAATGCATGTCAACCATAATACAAAGGATAAAAGTGAGGAATTAGAAAAATGCTGTTGTAAATTCCTTATATTATATATGAATAGTATATTCTTCAAAGGTAGAATGATTAATTAAAGAGGTATATTGTGGACCATCAGCAACCACTAAAAATGTAAAGATTTTGTCTAGTAACTTGACCCAATAGTTATTGAATGAACACTTCGCCCAACCACAGCAGATATACAAGTTTTCAGTTGAACAGGAAATAGTCATCAAGATGGAGTATATTCTTGGCCATAAAACAAATCTTAACAAATTTCAAAGAACAGAAAGAAGATAAAGTATGTTTGAATAGTTAGGCTAGGTACCAATTACTAAAAGCTATTTTGAAAATCCCATGACTACTTAGAAGTTAAACAGCACACTTCTAAATAATCCATGCATCAAAGAGGAAGTATTAAAATAAATTAAACTCTATTTTTAACTAAGTGAAAATGAAAATACAACATATCAAATTTTCTGGATGCAGCTAAAATAATGTTTAGAGGAAAATGTTTAGCACAGTGCTTATATTAAAAAGAAAAAAGTCAAATAGCAATTTATGCTTTCACAATAAGAAATTAGATAAGAGCAAACTAAACCAAAATCAAGCAAATAGATCAATAATAACAAAGATAAAGGCATAAAGCGAGACAGTATGGTATTGGTGAAACGACGAGCACATGAATCAGTAAAGTTGAATAGGAAGCTCAGAATAGATCCCCATTATCAAGTGATTTTTTTTTTCAAGTGATTTTTTTTAAGTGCAAAGGGAAGGCGATGGAGTAAAAGGATGGTCTTTTCAAGAAATGCTTCTTAACAATTTGGATGTCCATATACACAATCATCTCAATTCATATCTTACACCTTATGTAAAAATTAACTTAAAATATATTACAGCTTTAAATGTAGGCCATAAAATTATAGGTCATCCAGAAAAAAATTATAATAGAAAATTTTTGTGACCTTGAGTTAGAAGGCAAAGAGTTCTTTAAATACAACACTGAGAGCTCAACTTACAAAAGGAAAAACAAATTGTACTTTCTATCTGTGAAAGACCTTGAAGGCAGGAACAGGCCGAACAAAAATATTCATAAAACATACACTTTTGACACACAACTTGGATCTGGAAATTATAAGAAACTCACAACTCAACAATAATAAAATAAATCAATTAAAATGCAAATAATTTAAAGCAGAAACTTTATCAAAGAAAATATATGTATAGTTCTGTTCACAAAATAAGTCTGTCTCTTCAGAACAATTTTGAGAATTTCTTGAGACAAAGGTGTCCATGATGTGGAACAACTGAGTATCAGGATTATTAGCAGTCCCACCGGTTTCATAAGTGAATGGAAACTAGTAGGTCCTAAGATGATAGGAAGCAGGTATGGTCCAATAACAATCATTCTGAAGATCTGTTAGATTAAATACCATGTGCCAGAGGTGTGTGACATACACGGCTATGGAATCCTCATGTACAAAGAGCTGATCAGATTCCAAGAGGATAAGAAGCAGCAGAGAGATGAAAGCAGCATTTGCCTATTCAGCTCTATCACTTCTAGCAAAATGATCTAGGTGAGGAGAGTGGCCTCAAACCAAGAAATTTACTACCCATTCCAAGATCAAATGATTCAGAAGCCACCAGCTACTAAAATGGTTGTCATGGGCAGCGCCGGTGGGTCAGCAGTTTAGCGCCGCCTTCAGCCCAGGGCAGGATCCTGGAGACCCCGAATAGAGACCCGTCTTGGGCTCCCAGCATGAAGCCTCCTTCTCCCTCTGCCTGTGTCTCTGCCTCTCTCTCTTTCTCTCTCTCTCTCTCTGTCTTTCATGAATAAATAAATAAAATCGTTAAAAATAAATAAAATAAAAATAAAAATGTTTATATATTATTAGAAATAAAATAAAATGGTTGTCAGAAGTGCAGCTGATTCTGAAAATTTCATTCTGAAATTATTTTGTGCCCTTTCCTTATTTATGTCTATCTCGTAACATACAACATCCTGGTACTTACATACTAGTAGTCTCATTCAAAGCATCCCCATTCATTTGACAACATTAACAGTTGCTTATTATATAACCTAGAAGAGCATTCTAAAATCACTACTACTAAAGAAAAGAAATGGGGAATTAATAACACCTAGCTTTGATTTGCATTACTCTTATAGTTCATTACTGTGAGAAATTGAGTAAGTCTTGTTTTTTGTAAATGGCTTTGGAAGTCCTATCAGTTAACATTTATTGGTGTTGGTTCTGAGTTAGGACCTAGGTGGGTGCTTCTCAAGTTTTAGCGTGCATGTAAATTCCTTGGCATCTTGTTAATGTGCAGATTCTGTTGCAGTCAGTCTGATGTGGGGCCCAAGATCTTGCATTTCTAGCAAGTTCCAAGACGATGCTATTAGTCTGTGGGACACATTTGGAGTTGCAAGAACCTAGAATATTGAGTGTTTCTCAACACTGATGTAAATCTCCAAAAAAACTTATATATTCATACACTTGGCCAAAGAAGATGAAGATACTGTCACAGCAGGTGTAAGGGCAAAACCAAGAGTGGCACTAAATGCAAGAAACATTTATGGCTTTAAACACATAGCTTTTAATCTCAAGTTCTCTTAGTAACACCACGTTAAAAATCCTTAATTCTAATCTAGAAAATTTACTTTAGCAAGTGCTAATATAAATATATTTTAGCAAAAGGCTTTTTATGGGCTGGGAAAATAAACATCACATCAGCAAGAAAACTGATAATGAAGTTTAGATAAGTGATATATTTGAAAAATTATTCAGAAACAATATTAAATTGGAAGACCATGTTAATCACGATATTATATGAGGAACATCAAATTCCCCATCATTTTACCTTAGCAAGTAATACATAACATTTCAAAGACTATTATCTACTTATCAAAAATTTATTAAATTTTAGGCAAACGAAGTATTTTAAATGAAACTTGCCTCAATTTATGGCCACCTCTGAGTTGAGAAATGAAGTTATTTTTTCGGGATAATTTATTCCTTGATTTTATTTTGTATTCTTTTTACTTTAGAATACAAAATAGTAACCTATCATAACTGAGATTAGAAATGCCATTTCTTTAGCATAATGCTCATTCAGGCAATGAAAGAAAAACAAAAGCAGAACAATGGCCTTGTCTATGCAATTTGTTTCTTCTGTTCATGATGATACCTTGTAGTTTTCTCTGCTACTATTGGGACAGAATTCTATTTTCACTTTAAATAATTCTTTTCTTCTTTTTCCTAAACTTGTTTCCTTCTTAAACTATTTATCTTTAAATATGAGATATCTTTAATATAATGGTTATTATCTTTAAATGACTTTTCTTATCACCATATAATTTAATTTACATGTTTCACAGGTTTCTTCATTAAGGTCCCTTGTTCACTAATGGTGTATATACTCTTAGTATTTGTAAGTAAACACAGCCAGTGAACCATACTATGTGAGTTTTCTAAAAGTATAACTTTAGGGCAGCCCGGGTGGCTCAGCAGTTTAGTGCCACCTTCAGCCCAGGGTGTGATCCAGGAGACCCAGGATCCAGTCCCATGTCAGGCTCCCTGCATGGAGCCTGCTTCTCCTTCTGCCTGTGTCTCTGCCTCTCTCTCTCTCTCTTTCTCTGTGTCTCTCATGAATAAATAAATAAAATCTTTTTTAAAAGTATAACTTTAAAATAATTACTTTTATTTTAGCTTTTTTAACTATATTGTCATCTTGACCCTCTAATTTAGTCTTTAAATATGCAAGCAATATATTTAAATGCATTCTCTATTAGAGATAATGTTAGTTACTTTTTAATTAAAACAATAAACATTATAAAATACAGAGAAAACAACGGATGTTATTACATGATTGTTGAAAATATATAATTAAATATTCAATTATATAACTAATATACATTAATATATTAATAATACATAATTATTTAATTAAATTTTCTATAATTTGAAATACAATATTTGCATATTTAACTGTGGCACTGAAATATAACATCACTACTCTAAGAATCAATTCGAGGAGCAGATCATTTATAAACTTATGACACTGTAAAAATCGTAGAACTATGTAAAGTAAAATGGATAAATGAGTTCCACTTCTTTTTTTTTTTGACTTATGCTAAGCATGTTCCAACATTTGGAGATATTTGTTTGGATTACACTGAACACTATACAGTCATTATTTCATCAGTGGGCTCTCTCCATTGCATATTTCATAGCATCGCATATATAACATGCATATATTTACATAATTATTGCATCAACTGTATTAGGCAAATATATACAAACCACTTTTATCTTTCAAGGATAGTGGTATTTTCAGAAATCTTATTTTTAAAAAAATACTTTCCCATTTCTGAGGCTTTCTCAATTCTCTATATTCTCAATCAGGTAAATAAAAATTCCCTTTATTTCTGAACTCAACTATTTACAAATAATGGAATAAAATTTCACCCTTGATGTGTGTGAATAATTACCATTTGCATATAGTTATTTTAGGGCATTCTGACATTCAGGTGGTATTCTTAAATGGCATATTCATCTCACCTGCAGTGTTCATTGCACATGACATTAACATTATTAGAATTAAGTATATTATATAATGGTAATCCATTTTTTCCAGTTTCATGAATAGTTCCTATTATAAAATGCTGTGTTAATATTAGCAATTGTTTTATTACTGGCTCTCTTCAGAAGTTATGTTAATGTATATTAGAACTTCTCAGGAAAAAAAAAGATTTCATTATTTCCCAAGCATTTCTGATCATGGACCTTACTGTTTTGTAGAATATACCTCAAAACTATTGTGCTGTGGAATATAATTTATTGGGAGTGAAGGGAGTTACACGGAGTACTGTGCAAGAAATAATGGGAAGCCATGTAGATTTTTAAATGGTCACTCGTTTTAATAAACACTTATTTGAATACACTCATTAAAAATATATAGCATATTTACAAAATATAAAATGTGATTAATAAAATAATTTATTTCCATAAAATCTGAGATTACAGAGTGCCCATCAAACTAGAATTTATCACTATTTAAGAAATGTTTTATTAGAGAGACATGTTAGAATAGATTTGATAGATCTTGGGTTTAAATCGCAACTATAGGATTATATATAATTCCAGGTAACACTTATTAATTAATTAATCAATTTATTTATTTATTTATTCATTTATTTATTTATTCATTTATTTATTTATTTATCATTTACCAGTAGAGCAACATTTATTTTCTTGGGGCAGATCAGCAATTGAAAAAACAAAACAAACAAATAAAACACACATCTAGGTTTGAGGAAACTTCTTTTTTAATAATGTTATCCATTTAGAAAACATACTGTTGGGCAGCCCCGGTGGCCCAGCGGTTTAGCGCCACCGTCAGCCCGGGGTGTGATCCTGGGGACCCGAGATGGAGTCCCGCGTTGGGCTCCCTGCGAGGAGCCTGCTTCTCCCTCTGCCTGTGACTTTGCATCTCTCTCTCTCTGTGCCTCTCATGAATAAATAAAATCTTAAAAAAAAGAAAAGAAAAAGAAAACATGCTGTTTAAGGAAGAGATGTGCAAAGAATAGAACTGTTAACATAAGGAGAACAGTGAACCTAATAAAAAGGCAAATGAAGAGACTAGACTAAATATCAAATTCACAAGTGGTGAGTTATACTCAGCTATCTTATCTGATAGGAAAGACAGATCCCTGATAAGAGAAGTAACTTCTATCTATTTGGAAAAGTGATTTAATGATATATTGATTGCCAATAATTTTAAAGATGATTATTTGTGTAGTATAAATGCTTAAATATTGTTGGATGCTTGTTCTTATAAAAATTGTTAATTGGGGTGCCTGGGTGACTCAGTGGTTGAGCACTGCCTTTGGCTCAGGGTGTGATCCTGGGGGTCCTGGGTTCAAGTCCCTCATCAGGCTCCTCACAGGGAGCCTGCTTCTCCCTCTACGTATGTCTCTGGCCTCTCTCTCTCTCTCTCTCTCTCTCTGTCTCTCATGAATGAATATTTTTTTAAATTGTTAATTATCTTATTTGATTTGGGTTTTTTAAATAAGAAAGGACCATCTCTTTGAGTGTGTATGTGTGTATATACATATATATATTTCTTCAAAATTATTGGCAATGTATTATCAATTCTTTTTCCAAACAAATAGAAGTTACTGTGTGTGTGTATATATGTATATGTATATTATAAAAACCAGATAGTGAATTGATTTGCTCTCCTTTCCTTCAACTCAAACTCTAGCTCCAAATACAAATACAAAAGGGACAGGTGGTACTAAAAGTAAATTAAGTGAAAATAAAAACAATTGTTAGTAAAGAAAAAAAAATACTAAGTTACCTATTTGTTTAAAGCAGAATATTAAGTTTATGCTTAAGATACAGACTGAGCTATTATTTAAACTGCTTTTAATTCTATTAGTTTGCTTTTCTTTCCTAAGATTCCCCATAGTATTACAGGCAGATGTCCAAACTAAAAACAACACCATTTACTTACATTACTGAGGTCTTTAAAAATTTAAATAGCTTTAGATATTTACCTCAACCAAAACTAAGTGACCAGGAACCTACATATTCCACAGGAAATAAACTGAATTCTTATTTCAGGTATCACATTTTAAAAGATAAACTCTTATCTGTTGAGAATAGAGGAATTGAAATGGTAAATGGACCACATATTTGGTAACCAGAAGTATTGAGATTGATTAATGATTAAAGGAGAAAACAGAGTCTTTCCTTTACAATATGGAGTTGTCAAAATTGTAAAGGACTTCTTGGGGAAATATGGATTTCTCTAGGAATGGGGATATAAAACATAAACAAATTTATTGTTTCCTAAAGAGAACATAAGGGCCAGATGAAATGTTTCAAAATATACTTCCAAACTTAATGTTCTATGATTCTGTACTCCAGGATAAAAATGTAAGCTTTCTATTGTGTTATGCGTGGAATTATTCACAAGTTCTGAGTAGACTGAAATAAAATCAGCTCACAAATCAGCCAGATTTGTCCCATATTTATCTTATTTGATCAATATGTAAATAGTGAAGAGATAATAAACATCAAAATCCTAGCAAACCCAATGGCTTTGGGCTCTTTTCCAAATGAATGCATTCCTTCCTTTGATTCTACTTGACCTTTTATAAAAGAACAACTAATCTCCAGATTGTTAGGTTTGAAATTGCTATAAAAATTAGTATAATTCTGAAACAATAGCTGGATGGAGAGATATTATAATTATCTCAAATAACTAGACCAAGATAGACATTTTAATAAATGATGTTGGGACAACTGGGTAGCCATTTAGAAAAACACGAACTCAAACCCTGTAAGATACACACACAGCTATATAAATTCTAAGAAAAAAATGACTGAATTCCTCTAGTACCTGAATGTATGAGAAAGCTTTCAGACTATAGAACAAAATACAGAAGTAACAAATGAAGAAATTGATAAATATGACTAGAAATTTAAAAGTTTACATTTTTACATTGCTAAAAACATCTAAAAATTAAATATAAACTTTAAAAACTGGGAGAAAATGTTTGCAAAATATATCACAGACAAAAGACAAAATCCATTGCATATAACAATCAAAGCCATTTTTAAAAATTTGAGGAAAATAGGACTACAGCTTCTAGCCAAAACGGAGTAAGAAGGATCAAATTTACCCTGTCATCTGAAACAACTGTGGCAAAACATACACATCAATGACATTCAAGATACTGGAGGAAAAGATATTGGATATAAGATACTGAAGGAAAATAGTCACTGAGAGCCTGAAATCAACTGAAGTGAGCCCACAGCTGTCATAGGTAACATCCAAGAGAAATTGTCTAGTGAAGACTAGTGAGATTAGTGAAGGAGGAAGAACCTAGGTCCTACACAAACAATGGTTTGTGTAGATTGAAAAGATCGAGCTAGGATATAAGGAAACCAAGACTGTTTCACTAGGCAATTTCACAAGGCAGAGCAATAGAAAGAGTTGAACATAGGGAAAATGCCATAAACCCAAGACCATCTCCAACAACATTCAGTTGAATACTGATCAGCCAACTAGTGTGAGGAGAGTGAGGTGTTGGAAAGACTCATCCAAAAAGATGATAAGAAATATGTTTCATATAGGGCTTAGAAAAATTCTTGTGCTTAGCAGTCTGAGTGGGGGAAAAAAAGTGTAATTAATGGGGTAATAGCTAACATACTAAGAAGAGTCTTTCCTCCGTGGAGGGGAAAAATTAATCCTAGTCTAAACCCAACTTTGGTCCCACCTAACAAAAAGTAGGACTCAAATGAGCAAACTCTTTCCAGGTAATTTAATCATGTTCCAGAAAAAATATTCAAGGATATTTATAGGAAAACAAAATTGTCATACACATAAGAAGACAACTTTTACAATATCCAGAATCTAATTTTAAAAATTACCAAGAATGCGAAGAAAGTACAACCCAAAATGAGGAGGAAAAAAATCAATCCATTAAAACTGACCCCAAAAATGAAAGAGATGATAGAATTGGTAGACATTGAAAATAGTTATTACATATTCAAAAGACTGAAAGAAAAAACTGCACACGTTAAGCAGAGACACAGATGATATAAAAAAAAGTCCCCAATCAAACATCTTTTGAGAAGAAAACAAAATGTTGAAGATAAAAAACACATTGGATCGGATTAATGATAGGTAAAACATTGCTGATGAGATTAGAGAATGTGAAGACAGCAATAGAAACTCTCCAAAATGAAACACAGAAAGAAGTCTGAAACCTATGGTCTGTGGGCCAAATCCAGCCATGATCTCTTGTTTTCATATTGTTTATGATATTTTCCCACTATACCAGCACCACTAAATAGCTTGTGACAAGGACTATAAGTCCCAGAAAGCCAAAAATATTTGTTATATGACCATTCATAGAAAAGTTTGGCAACCCTTGTTCAAGTCAATGCAAGAAGACAAATATGTTAATGATGATGTGATGGTGCTGATTACAGTAATAGTAGAAGTTGTAATAGTAGTAATAAAGTACACTATTTGCTTAAGAGGAAATAAAACTCATAGTCCCAGACAGCATAATCATCTACATAGAATATCCCACTGAATCCATTTAAAAGCTATCAGAACTTGTAAGTGAGTTTGACAAAATTATTGGGTAAAATTTATATAAAATAAGTGCATATCTATATACTGGCAATGGACAATCAGAAATTAAAACGATAAAAAACAATACCATCTGCCATGTATGCTTGCATTAATAAATGAAATATTTATGAATTACACTGACAAGAATGTTTAATAATTATATGCTGAAAACTACAAAACTTTGCTGAGAGGAACAAAAGAAGACTTAAATGGCAGGAGGAAATTGACTGCAAAGGGTCACAGGTGATTTTTTTGTAGTAATGGAAATATTCTATGTCTTGATTGCGGGGGGTGGATGCACAACTGTATACATGGTCAGAACTCATTACAATTGTACAGCTAAAAGGGTGAATTTTATTGCATTTAAATTATATCTCAATAAACTTGTAGACAAATCCTATTCTTTTAAAAAAAATTCCAAAGACATAAATCGACAATTAAAAATAAAATATAAAATTAAACATATGAACTTAAGGTAAAGGATACAAAAATAAAGGATACACAAATAAAAACTATACTACAATGCAATTCCTCATTCATCAGCTTGGCTTAAATGTAAAAGTTTAGCTACAGAGTAACAAGTACTCACATACATTGCTGTTGGAAGGCAGAAAAAGCGCAAGGATTATGGACAAATTTGGCAACAACTAACAAAACTACATGCTATTTTTCCTTCACTGAAATTCCATTTCTAGGAATTTACCTTGAAGATAACACCACTACAATAAAAAATACATATGAATGGGATTATATATTATAGAATTGTTATCAAACGACATTGAAAACCACTAAATGTTTTGATATAGAACTTTGCTTGAATAAACTATGGTACATGAGCATAAAGAAGTCCTTTCCAGTTAAAAAAAAATAAAGAGCAACTATAGAAGTGAATGTGGAATGACTTCAAAGATATATTAAGTGAAAAAAGCTAAGTGCAAACACCTACACTCACACCCATATTTACAGTTGTATGCAAGAAAGAAGAAATAAGAAAGCATGCATTATTTTCTTACGTTAACAGGTTGAAACACATGGACTCTACTTCCAGTAATGAGATGTCACAAGGACAATGCTGTCCCCTCTGCAGAAAACAAGTATAAAATTGGAAAAAAAAATTACTCAATCACCGTTTCAGGCACTGAAAAAAAGCCCCAAAACAAAACAAAAGGAGAAAAAAAAAAAAAAAAAACTAAGTTCAGATAACAACTTGAGAAGTGTTAATTTAAGATAAATTGTTTCTGTGTTGTGTAAGCACACTAATTTTGTGGCATTCTTGTCTGAGGGTTATTATAATCCCACCCTCACTTAAAGCTACCATTCCTGCAGCTGTATCAACCAAAAGCAGTACTTTTGGAATAGTTGAGACAAGCATCAGAGCTCCCAGCATTTTCAGAGGAAGATTTTGGAAATGAAGGACAGGGAGAATGACTGAGAAAATAAACATAACCCTCCCTTGCTGAAGGCTGACTAAACTACATACACCTGAGGAGACCTAGGAACTTAATGAAAATTCAAAGTCCAGGGAGAGAATTCTCTGCCTCCTTGAATGTGTTCCTCAAGCCATAACCCCAACTCAGTCAGCATAGAGTGGAAGCCTTCATTGTCTAAGAAATCTGAGCCTAATCAAACTTTTGGCTAACTTTAAAATAATGCAGGAAAAAGCTATTTAAAAAAAAGAAAGAAAAATAAAACATAGAGGCAGCATACCACAGGGAGACAGACTTCACAGTGTGAGTCCAGAAAATTGCCCATTAAACAAATAAATAAATAAAACAAGTACATAAACAAATGAAAATACAGAAATTCTCAGAAAACCAAACAGAATCAGAAATTGTCTACATTACCCATTTTCCAATAGTGATTAAGTGTGCAAAGAAATATGTAATTGCCAATAATCAAGGAAGAAAAAGAAGCCAATAGGAAGAACTCTGAATTTTGAGTGTGCTCAATTTTTGGACTTAGCAAAAAGACTTCAAAACAGTTTTCATGCACAGGTTTAAAACTAAAGGAAAGCAAAGAATTATAGAATTATATGCCAAGAATTAGTGAACAAATCTCAGAAAAATAGAAACTATGACATAAGTCAAAGGAAAATTCTAGAATTGAAAAACATAATAAAAATTCTCCAGATAGAATTAACAGTAAACTCAAGGGGTCAGAGAAAGAATCTTAAGCTTCTAAGTAAACTAATAGCAACCATCTAACATCAAGAACTTAAGAAAAATAGATTGAAGAAAAATGAAAAAAATCTCAGAGATATGTGGCACAATACCCAGCATTCCACACCTTGTGAAAGTATAGTACCAGAGGATGAGAAAAAGAGATAGGAGCAAAAAAATTCTTGAGGAAATAATGGCCAAATCATCCCGAATTTGTTATAAAACAATAACTTCCATATCCAAGAAACTTAACAAACCTCACATAGGAAAATATAGGAATGTCACAAAGGAAATCACACATGTACTTGTCACCATTAAACTGCTAAAAGCCAACATATAACATTAAAAAGTGCAAAAGAAAATTAATACAAATACAAAGCATACAAGGCAATGAATATTAGTGATGGCTGAAATTCCATCCGAAATAATGGAAGCCAGAGAATGGAATACTTAGAAGTGTTGAAAGAAAAAAAAAATTAACTTTGAATTAAGAATTTTATGCCCAACAAAACTGTTTTTCAAAAATTAAAGTATACAAAAAAGACATTTCTACGTTTCTAGATTAAAAAAGAAAAGTAAATTGGGCAGCCCAGGTGGCTCAGCAGTTTAGCACCACCTTCAGTCCAGGGCGTGATCCTTGGAGACCTGCATGGAGCCTGCTTCTCCCTCTGCCTGTGTCTCTGCCTCTCTCTCTCTCTTTGTTTCTATGAATAAATAAATAAAATCTTTAAAAAAAAACAACTAAATTTATTACTACCATATTTGTGCTACAAGGAAATGCTAGTGCAATTATCTACAATAGCCAAACTATGGAGACAGCCCAAGTGTCCATTGACTAATAAATGGATAAAAGAGAGGTGGTATACACATGCGCACACACACACACACACACACACACACGATACTAGAATATTATGCAGCCATAAAAAGGAATGAAATCTTGTCATTTGCAACAATGTGGACGGAACTAGAAAGTATTATGCTAAGCAAAATAAGCCAGAGAAAGGCAAATACCATATGATTTCACCCACGTATGGAATTTAAGAAACAAAACAAATGAGCATGGGGGAAGAGAAAAAGAGAGAAAAAACAGACTCAACTATAGAGAGGAAACTGATGGTTACCAGAGAAGAAGTAGGTGAAAAGATGGCTTAAATAGATGATGGGGATTAAGGAGGGCACTTGTGATGAGCCCAAGTGCTGAATGGAAGTGTTGAATCATTAAATTGTACACCTGAAATTAATATTACATTATATGCTAATTAACCAGAATTTGAATAAAAACTGGGGAAATAATGCTGGTGCAAATCCTTAAGACTGAGAAAAAAAATGCAACAAAAGGAAACTTGGAATCACAAAAAGGAACAGACATTGCAAATCCTAAATATGGATGTTAATGTAAAAGCATATGTACATTCTTTTCTTCTGCTATTTCTTTAAAATAAATGATGGTTTAAAGCAAACTTTATATAATTTATATTATATATACACGTAATACATATCACAACAATATCCCAAGAAAGGAGGAGGAAAAGAAACTGTACTGATGGGAAGTCTTCATATTTTAATGAAAGTAAATATGTATTTACTTGAAATATTTGCTGATAAATTTAAAATGCCTATTATAATCCTATAATGCCTATAATGCCTTCCACCTTTCAATGGTGTATGTTCCAATCCAGGAACAGTGGATGTCAGCAGGTCTGACTTCCAGCAAGACAACAGTAACCCAGGGGAAATTGAGTAGTTTTCCTTCAGCCAAGAGTACAAAGTAACTCACCTATCCTTGTGGCACACCCCACTGCAAATTCCAGTTAGATAATGCCTTTCCCAAGCATGATGGGACTTGGTGTTCTCAAAAGCATAACACATTTATCCACTGTGAGAGTTGGCACAGTGGCTGTTGCCTGCAACTTCCATAGCTTTACGGTACTGAGTGTCTTGACAGGGGTCCTTACTGTGGCCTATGGAGCAATAGGCCCTATTGGTTGATTATTCAAATGTGTGGAAGCCTGGGACATTACTTTATTCCACCTGGCCATGGTGGTTTTATTTGTTAATAATTTAATGCTTTAATAACCCATTCTTCCTTTCTACCAACCCTACTACTTATGGGTTATAGCGATGATAGAAACTCCATTCAATGTCCTGTTCTTTTACTGAGTTTTGCATGTCACAACCTTTGCAATGTGACCCCTGATCACTGTCCATTTGAGGAGGGTATGGGGATATAGCATTCTACTTTTCTAATCCCTTAATGGTGGCAGCCTTGTTTGTATGGTGATGGCAGGGAGCAGCAGTTAGGCCAGGTGAGGTGCCCACACAATCCAAGGTATATTTAGAACCCTCATTTTGAGGGACAAGGACAATATAATCAATTTGCCAATTTTTAACTAGTTAAGAATCCTGGTAGATGGCTCCAGACTCCTTTAGCAGGTGCTTTGTGCATTGTTTAGAACACACAGGACATGCTATTATTGCACTAATTCAGTCACTCCATTTCAAGAGTATTCCAGCATTCTTGACAATATGTCATCCCACCAGGCTTCTCCTATGCACCCAGTCTGCTGTATCTGCCAAAGGGTCAGTTGATAGGGCTCATAACCAGGCTAGGGCATCAGCTATTATCAGAAGTCTATGGTAATTATTATTTTTTAAAACATTTATTTGAGAGCAAGAGAGAGAGTCCATGCACACTCACATGGGAGCATGGTAGAGGGGTAGAGGGAAGGAGAGAATCTCAAGCTGACTCCCCACTGAGCATGGAGCTCAACTCCAGGCTCAATCTCACCACCCTGAGATCATGACCTGAGTGGAAATCAAAAGTCGGCTGCTTAACTGACTAAGCCACCCAGGAGCCCCTGGGGTAATTACTATTTTTAAGTTTCTTTTGTATTAGGGGTCAGACAGCATGAGATGCTTCTTCCATTTCATGTCAATTACTGTAACATCTCCCCCTTTGCTCTCCTCACTTTCCCAGGGATTTCACCCTGCAGTCTCCTAATCAGGCTTTGTCACAGCACTTGAAACTTAACCCACAGCAGTTTGTTCCCCACAGCTTTAAAATGGCACACTAAGATCTCCAACTTATTCTGCTTCCCCATCTTGTCTGCCAGCTCCAAAGCTAGCAGAATAATGGACAACTGCATGTCCTTCTCTAACCTCATCTATTCATCCCACTGTCTATCTGGGACTTCAGCTTCTAGCTGGGCATCGGTGGCCAGCCCAACCCCCCTATAGTAGTAGCCAGCTGGCTATGGCAACCATTTATTTCTTGTCTGTGCCGCAATGCACAGTTTCTCAAACAAATACCTTAAAGCAAGGGACGTTTGGGGGGCATTTCCGTATTCACGTGGCAGTCCACAAGCATCTAACAAACAGGTCACCTCTCCTCCACCCTGAGATCAATGGCCAACTTGGGTTTTCCCCCCGCAAATGTCTTCTTCCCAAGGCGCATTTCTCCAGTCTCCCGACTAGCTAGCCAAATGTTGGTTTGCAATTTCGGGAGTTTCCCCAGGTGAAATTTGAAACTGGCCCCCATACATAGAGGGCAAGGAGAGATCTATGGAGGAGAGGTAGATAGTTCCATATGGGTAGGTGACAATTTAATTAATAAGCAAGGGAATTATGAGGCTTGTCTTCAGCAGCCGTAAGACAAATAGATCTCCAGACCTGCCCGCCAGAATCTTAAAAGTTTATATAAAGGTCTTAATGCGGTTTAGTCACATATACTTCGAAATGCCTCGAGAACATACTACTCTCTCAAGATTCCGTCACTGAAATTGCCCGGACCATGGGAATATTGTGCAGAACCTACATTCTAAGGATGGAAGCCTCCAATTGCGCATCTGACTGCCAGATCAACTGGGGGTCATGTCCTTTTGATGACCTTCTCCAATAACTGATGAAAGAATAGTGTGTTGTTGTTTTTTTTCCCCTCTTTCGATACATGGTATTGGAATAACTGGATATCCTTATGTAGATAAGGGAATATTGGCTAATTTATTTTATTCGATGGGTTATATATATTGGGCTATATATATTCCAGTATACACTAATATATTTTGTGCAGATATTGGCCCTTTTTTGGCCCTTTGGAGAATTTCATGGCTTTTTTCAGTATTACTGGTATAACTGGAAAAGACTCATTTTGTCACCATCATAACAAAAATTGTTTGGGCAAGAATCACCAATGGGTTCCATATCTTTATATATATATATATATATATATATATATATATATATATATATTTATTTATTTATTTATTTTTTATTGGTGTTCAATTTGCCAACATATAGAATAACACCCAGTGCTCATCCCATCAAGTGCCCCCCTCAGTACCCGTCACCCAGTCAACCCAACCCCCCTGCCACCTCCCCTTCCACCACCCCTAGTTCGTTTCCCAGAGTTAGGTGTCTCTCATGTTCTGTCTCCCTTTCTGATATTTATGGGTTCCATATCTAAGGGAGGATTTTGACGAGAAAACAAAAGACAAATGCAAAATAAACATTTTATTTTTGAAACTGACCTGTATTTTTCACAAATGTCTTTGTCATAGAAAGACTAAAGCATAATAGTAGATTCAAAAACACTAAAGGTTATGATAGCTAAATGTAGCACATGATCATGGGGAGGATCCTATAATGCCAAAAAAAAAAAAAAGGAAAAAGATAATATTGGGCAACTGATAGAATTGATATACAGGTTATTAACTAAAGGATTGTATCAATGTTAAATTTCTTCAACTTCATAATTGTATTATGATTTTTAAAAATATATACTCAAAAATGTTATTAGAAATAAAAAGGAGTAAAGACACAGTGATAAAGCAAATATGCCAAAATATTAAAAAGTAATGAATGTGAGTAAAGGATATACTGGAATTTTCTATACTATAACTATTTTTGGATGTTTGTCTGTTTGAAATTATCTCAGAATAAAAATGTAATAAAAGTTTATTTTATTTAGATAACTATATAAGTTTAGACAACTATATAAAGTTTAGATAACTATATAAAAGGTATTACAAAACTCAAGATATTTCAAAAAACTGGAGACCAAAGTTAATTCAAGGAATGGTAATTACAAAGAAGACAATCAAAACCAAAATTAGTTTTTTAATTTAATGTAAGGAAATGGAAATAGCTTATTTTATTTTAAGAAAATATGAGTAAAAATATGAATATAAGCCTCATGAGAAAATAAACATTACATGAAAATAATTTTGCTTTTTATACTTTCCACAGAGTGAACAACAACCCATTGGTAGGTAGGTAATATGAAGATAATAAATAAATATAGCCAAAAGACACAGATCTTTTCTACTAAATTTTTAACCATTAAAAAAATATTAATGCATAGAATGTTCTCATGTTATAGTTTATGCCACTACACTGCAATAGAATAATACCTCACCATATATCATTCAATTAAAAGATAATCCATTTTTCTAGTTAACATTAATACCCATCTCTTGTCCAGAATGGCTTCAGTTCATATACAAGAACAATTAGTTTTTTTGATGCATTTATATGTATTTATGGTAAGTCAAATATTTTAATCTTGTGAATCATCATATTCATGAACCAAAACATCTGAGCTTGGCGGCACAGGGTTGGGAATTTAAAAAGAAAGGTTTTTAAATTACGGGACAGAAATAGGATAAAAGAAAGTATCCCTTTGGTCCTCTGGTGTTCAGAAATTATTGTAAGTAAATAAACTTAGCATTGTGACTGGCACCTAGTAAATGGATTTTAGATATATGAAGTACAGCCTAAGGTCAAAGGACATTTAACAAGGAAGTAGAGAAAACAAAAATATACCCATAACTTCTACCTTCTTTCCAGTGTTTTCTTCTCTACACTAGATTTACTATTGACTAAAGTTAAAGATCCTGCAGACAAAATTCCAAAAAATATAGAAATATTTAATTATTTATATGAATGCCTGCATGTATGTTAACTATAAATCACAGAAGTATTATTTTAATCTGGTGAAATACATACGATAGAATCTCTTGTGTTAAAAATCATGAAAATGTTTTAATATTTTTTTTTATTTATTTTTTATTTATTTATGATAGTCACACACAGAGAGAGCGAGAGAGGCAGAGACATAGGCAGAGGGAGAAGCAGGCTCCATACACCGGGAGCCTGACGCGGGATTCGATCCCGGGTCTCCAGGATTGCGCCCTGGGCCAAAGGCAGGCGCTAAACCCCTGCGCCACCCAGGGATCCCTGTTTTAACATTTTAATCACAATAATATAAAGGAGATTGAAATGAATTTAATCCTAATTATAAAATATTCACATTTCAGATTATCAAATTTTGATATCATTTTGTAAACCCCTAGGGTTATTGGAGCAAGATAATATCCTTCCTTGAAGGTGGAGACAAGTCCTCCATTTGAAAAATCAACTCTCGATGTGCTCTTATTGGGCCCTTAGAGAATGACTATGGGGCACTAAATGATCTTGAGACCAGTGAAACTTATTATCAACTGATACTAAAAGATCCAGCAAATAAGAAGACTGAGTGGACACGGCAGAAAAACCCAGGATATGCTGAAAAGTATTTACTTATAAATGGGCTCAAAGGCAACCCCGTTCACCTATTGCTGCTTCTCCTTCAATTCATACCTATGGCCTTCTCAGTATTCCTTATAACCAACTAACTTAAAATTAAAGAACTAAGGCCTTAATCATAGATGTGTCCGTGTAATATGTTGGTTGAAGCCAGAGATGGATGTTTGCTGTCCTTAAGGGTAGTCCAGAAAGGGAATGGTGAAGGGAAATCTTTCCAGAAGTCAGAGCTGTGAACAGTACACTTGATTATAGACTTATATGGAAGACAAGTTGGCCTGCAGTGTGGATATATATTGACTATTGGGCGGTGAGACTTACCCGGCTAGTGAGTCAAAAACCTAAAAGGGCCAACACTGAAAGATTGAGGATAAGAAAATCTGGGAAAGAGGTATATGGATCCCTATATGGAAGAGGGCACAAATATGTGTGTCCTATAACTCATATAATATCAACCAGAAAAGATACACTTCAGAAAAGATAAAATTACCTGTCTTGGGGATGTCAGATAATCTCATCAGCCACAGTAATGACTGCATTGTGGGCCCATAAAAGGAAGGACTGTATTTACAAAATGGTGACTATTGATGAACTAATAGCATAGATTTCCTCTCACTATGTTGATCTAGCTGTTGATCCTACTGAATAAAGAATTTGCCAACATCTGAGACTAATTTTGAGTCCCTTATATGACACCATTCTTCAGAAAGGTCATTTAGCTACTGTGACAATTATATATTTTCAACCTTGAAAGATCAGTGAAACTCCCTCACTAGAATTGATAAATACTCCAGATGATACTCCAGATAATTCAACAATACAAATGACATAGACCAGTCAAAGTGCTGGCTAAAGGGAAAAACAAAACAATAACAAAAACTCTAGAATGTATGCTGGGAAAGGTAGATGGCAAGAAATAATTATGGCCCAAACAACAGTTATAGCTAAGTCTTTTAATTCTCTTTAGCCTTTTTCAAAATATTGGAAACACCACCTTGAGTTATTGGACTTGCAAATCCCCCTTCCTTAGAGAAGATCTGTATATCATAGGAGTATAAGAGAGAATCTGAGTGGTTCATTGGGTGGATTTTATCAAATCCAATTCACAAACCACCCCTGCATTGCATGGCTTTACCTGCCTCCTGATCCTTCAGGCATTTGTTCAGTGGAGTGCTCCAATTGCCACTGTTCTGACTTTACCTCTTAAGATTCTTAGATATTTCAAGGTTTCTCAGAGAGAGGGCCAGGCTCTGACAGAGTATCAATTGCTCCAGTGAAGCAGAAGTTCCAAGAATTATGGCACCTAGCAGCAACTATGGATTGATCCCACCCATAAAGCCTTTGGCTCTCCCTACAAATTCTAGACCCAAATAAAATGCCATGCTAAAGATTATGATTTTGGATTCCTCAGCAGCTATCCAGGAGGCATAGGCCGCACAACCTGGAAGGACAAGGGACTAAATGCCTTTGGGCAGATTTAGACTAATGAGAGACAATAGATTCAAAGGACCCATAGAATGAATTCTTCTCCCTTATTCTCCACAGAGGATTATTCAGAGGCACAACAGCTCCATATGGCCTACTCAGAGACATTTGCATGATTCAGACAGCAGTTGTGTTTATAACATTGTAGCCACTTTAGAAATATGCCAGCATTTATTTGTATTTTTCCCCTTCATGTCTCACTTCTTTTTCCTATTTTTTTAAGTTTTATTTATTTATTCATGAGAGACACACAGAGAGAGAGAGAGACAGAGAGAGAGAGGCAGAGACACAGGCAGAGGGAGGAACAAGCTCCATGTGGGGAGCCTGATGTGGGACTTGATCCTGGGACTCTAAGATCACACCCTGGGCCAAAGGCAGACACTAAACCGCTGAGCCATCCAGGGATCCCTCACTTCATTTTCCTTTACCAATTGTTTCTTTGGATTTACACTACCAGATAAAACATTATCACATAAGCTATGTTTCTGAGAACCCAAGATAAGGCATATTGGCATAAAATAATACTTCCTTACATTTCAAAGAAATGACATAAACTTAAGCAAAAACGAAATGAGCATTTTATCTTATTTAGAATTATGGGTAATTCTAGTTATCTATTACTGCGGAACAAACACTCCAAAACGTAATGGCTTAAAAAAATTATTATTTTTATGAGTCTATGAGTTGATTGAAACCAGGTGGGAGATTTTCACTTGGAGTCTTTCATGTGATCGCACTCAGATATCGGTTGGGGGTACAGTCATCTGAAGATTTAGCTGGAGACATACCAGATGGCTCATGTATATGAATGGTAGTTGCTGGATGTCAGATAGGGGCTCCCCTGGGTTTGTCAACAAGGTATCTACACATGGCCTCCAGTGGCTTTGATTTCTCACAGTATGGTGATTTCGTATCAGAGGGAGCATTGTAAGAGTGAGAGTTCCAAGAGGCCAGTTAATAGTATTCTCTTATAATTCTTTGTATTTCTGTGTTGTCAATTATTACTTCTCCTCTCTCATTTCTGACTTTATTTATTGAGGTCCTTTCTCTTTTTTTTTCTTATTGAGTAAGGCTAAATTCCTAGAAACACACTATCTTCTAAAACTGAAGCAGGAAGGGCAGCCCTGGTGGCTCAGCGGTTTAGCGCCGCCTGTAGCCCAGGGTGTGATCCTGGAGACCCTGGATCAAGTCCCACATCGGGCTCTCTGCATGGTGCCTGCTTCTCCTTCTGCTTTGCCTGTGTCTCTGCCTCTCTCTCTCTCTCTCTATCTCTCTGTCTCTATGAATAAATAAATAAAATATTTAAGGAAAATAAAAAAATAAAACTGAACCAGGAAGAAATAGAAAATCTAAACAGACTGATTACAACAAATAAAATGGAATCAGTAAATCAAAAAACAACCAAAAAAATAAAAGTTCAGGACCAAATGGATTTATAGGTGAATTCTACTAAACATTTAAAGAAGAATTAATACCTATTCCTTTCAAAGTATTCCAAAAAATAGAAAAGGAAGAAATATTTCCAAATACATTCTATAAGGCCAACATTATCCTGATACCAAAACCAAAGGCACTACAAAAAAGAAAATTATGGGCCAATATCCTCAATGAATATTGATGCAAAAATCCTCCACTAAACATTACCAAAAGACTAAACAATTCACTAGAAACTGACATTGTCTCTCTGTCATATTCTATCAGTCAAAGATATAACAAGGACCAATCAGATTCAAGGAAGTAGAGGTACAGACTCTACTTCCTGACGAGGGAGTAGTTTGTTCACAGGGCATTATGAAAGAACAATTGGGGTAAGAGATATGGCTAACTCTAGAAAATACATTCTACTACAGATTATCAATTTCTATTACAGATAGGAACAAAAGAGAAGAAGTAGTATAAAGCAATAATTGAATAGTTTCCCCTACTTTAGGACTGGGTATTCCTTTTCCTTAAAGATCCTGTAATACATAGAAAAAAAAATCCTACTCTATAGTTTTTCCTGTTCTGGTAATTCTCAAATTTAAATTTATATCTTGACTTTAAGCACACTATGTAAAGCATTACAATGCTATTTATAGCTTTACCATGTGATTATGTAGGTTTTGCTTTAATATTTCCATCCATGAGTTTTCACCTCTGATAGAGATGTGCTTGAAATCCAGCATATCGAAATATCTGGACATAGGCTACAATAATGAGGCATTTTAAATTTTTCTCTTGACAAATTTTGTCAAATTTTGCAAACCCTTCACTTCTTTCGGGCTAGCTTGTTGTCCCTAGTTCTTACATCTTAGAAAACAAAGTAATCAGTCAGTCTCATGTAACAATTTACAATCTCTAGCCCAGCGTGACAACCACAATTCCAACCTTCATACACAATTAAGGCTTCTCTCCTTTAATTTGGAGTGGTGGAAATCCACATGTAGACAAAGGACATAGAGAGCTTTATTTCCTCTCCTAGACTCTCTTTCCCTCTTTCCTCGGTTTGCTATCTGAATTTCTAACCCCTCCTGCAGGAGTCAAAATTAGAGGAATTAGGAAATACCTTACTTGACTGGTACCTTCTGAGCTGGCTTCAAGTTTTTGAAAGCTGATTCTTTCACAGAGAAATTTTGTAGCCACAAAATTATTAATAAGGTCCTCTTTACTGGGGATGTTTTCTCTGGGGCATTCTGGATGTGCGTAAATGTGACTTTTCTGTCTGGTTATTTTATATTATTCCCCTCAGCCCATGGCCAACCAGAGAAATTTTCTACACTCTTTCTACAAATTTTCTGCACTCCTCAAGCTTCCACGTGGCCCTCTTGTTCAGGACGTAAGGAGATCCAAGTCCAACTTCATCATGGCCTACACATAGGATCATGGTAAACAGGGTCAATGGCCCACTCTCACTATTGCTGTAGATACTTCCCTATGGCAGTCTTCTGCATTGTAATCATGGGATACAGGAGTCAGCCTCTTGTCATTTAAATTCTTATGACCACTGTCCAATGTGTGTCCCAAATTCCAAGTTTCTTTTATTTTATATCGAATCGTGAAAAAGAGTGGATACTAAAATCCCAACCTATGTTTGTGGCACATCTTCTCAACCTAAATTATAAACATGGTTTCAACCATGGTTCACAAATTCTCTCTTAGTTACCTCCTTTATAAGTGGTGCTTCAAATCTAGCACTTTGCTTTACTTTGGAAAGTGAAAATGCTTGCCATCTATTAGTTTATGGCAAAGGAAGTCTCAGATTTAGTCTCAGTCCTTACTTCTAAACCTACACTTAAGGATTAAAGTACGTGGAATAAAAATGAGAAGACAGAAAGAGATAGTTAACGTATAAGTGAAATGTCTCAAGACTATTCTCTGAAATGCCTCAAGACTGTTCTCTGAGCCTATGGTCATGAAAAGCAGCCACCTGATGTCTACTGTGGTATAACCACCTTTGATCTGAGAAAGTAGTTAATTGAAATAGCAGATACATACATTGCAGTTGTAGGAAACAGAGTACATATTGTCACTATGGTTTGTGTTTCAGTTCCTTATGAGTTTGGTTAACAAGTATCTATCCCATATAGAATGCTCATTTCTAGTACATTTATAACATATAATTTTGTATTTTTAATTTAGGAGACATACCTTGGTCTGATGCAATCCCATCACATTGTTGCTCAATTTATTGTTTAGCCTTCCTACTTCTTATGCACTGAATGTGATTCTGTGTAAAATATATATAGATAGATGTATATTTATAAATATATATATTTACAAAACATGTACTTAAATATATTCACACTTATACTATATATAATGTATCCTTAACAATATATATCTTTCTCACCTTTCTTATCGATATACTATTGATATATGTATATATATATTCAAGTATATCTGCTTTGTAAATGTTAACATTCATATACATGTGAGCTGAAGCATATTCTACCCCATAGTGGAATTCTATAACTTTCAGATAATATCAAATAGACTTTAAAAATATAAACCATGGGGATCCCTGGGTGGCTCAGCAGTTTAGTGCCTGCCTTCATCCCAGGGTGTGATCCTGGAGTCCCGGGATCAAGTCCCACATCGGGCTCCCTGCATGGAGCCTGCTTCTCCCTCTGCCTGTGTCTTTGCCTCTCTCTCTCTCTCTCTCTCTGTGTCTCTCATGAATAGATAAATAAAATTGTTAAATATATATATATAATTGATATGGTAACATAAAATATTTAATAAAGCTCAAAATCATTTTACTTATTTCCCAAAAGGAGCTTGTTAATTTAACTAAATTCTATTTAGTTATTTATGCATCTTTTGCAAGGATAATTTGAGGTTTTATCCCCTACTATCACATTATCCTAGTAGATAGCTCCCAGCTACAACTCTGAGAAGAATGTTGAATAAACTGAAAAATACTCAATTTGTTCTCCCTGCATTTTATCTTTTCCTGTAACATATTTTGATAACAGTAGGTTAGTATAATAACATAAAAATTTCTCATTGACTCAATATTCAGTGATTTAGCAGTTCTAGAAGCTTTTTATTATTGAATAAACAAATTGGCAGATGTCTATAAGACATCTCCTATCAGTCTTACAGTCTTGATGGATAGAAACAGATTTTCTCTACTTATGCTGATAAAATGCGGCATTTTCACAAGTTTTTATTTACAGTAAACTCTGATGAAAATAGTATTGTCCTCTGGTCCTGCTCTTTTCCCCTGACTCATAAACTCTAACAATCTGTGCTGCTTCCCCCATATGGCTGTGCAGTCTTCAGAATGCCTGGAAATTTCACACTGCTATTTCTCAGACCCTTCACCTCCAGGAAATACATCCCAACATTTTTTTTTGTATATTTTTTTATGGGAGTTTGATTTGCCAACATATAGTATAACACCCAGTGCTCGTCCCGTCAAGTAACCCCCTCAGTGCCCATCACCCAGACACCCCCACCCCCCGCCCTCCTCCCCTTCCACTACCCCTTGTTCATTTCCCACAGTTAGGAGTCTCTCATGTTCTATCACTCTCTGATATTTCCCACTCAATTTCTCTCCTTTCCCCTATAATCCCTTTCACTATATTTTTTATATTCCCCAAATGAATGAAATCATATAATGTTTGTTCTTCTCTGATTGACTTACTTCACTCAGCATAATACCCTCCAGTTCTATTCACATTGAAGCAAATGGTGGGTATTCATCTTTTATAATGGCTGAGTACTATTCCATTGTATACATAAACCACATCTTCTTTATCCATTCATCTTTCGATGGACACTGAGGCTCCTTCCACAGTTTGGCTATTGGACATTGTTGCTATAAACATTGGGGTACAGGTGTCTCGGTCTTTCACTACATCTGTATCTTTGGGGTAAATCCCCAGCAGTGCAATTGCTGGGTCGTAGGGTAGCTCTATTTTTAACTCTTTGAGGAACCTCCACAGTTTTCCAGAGTGGCTGCACCAGTTCACATTCTCACCAACAGTGCAAGAGGGTTCCTCTTTCTCCACATCCTTTCCCTCATTTGTTGTTTCCTGTCTTGTTAATGTTCACCATTCTCACTGGTGTGAGGTGGTATCTTATTGTGGTTTTGATTTGTAATTCCCTGATGGCAAGTGATGTGGAGCATTTTCTCATGTGTTTGTTGGCCATGTCTATGTCTTCTTTGGTGAAATTTCTTTTCATGTCTTTTGCCCATTTCATGATTGGATTGTTTGTTCCTTGGCTGTTGAGTTTAATAAGTTCTTTATAGATCTTGGATACTAGCCTTTTATCTGATATGTCACCTGCAAATATCTTCTCCCATTCTGTAGGTTGTCTTTTAGTTTTGTTGACTGTTTCTTTTGCTGTGCAGAAGCTTTTTAACTTGACAAAGTCCCATAGTTCATTTTTGCTTTTGTTTCCCTTGCCATCATAGATGTATCTTGCAAGAAGTTACTGTGGCCAAGTTCAAAAAGGGTGTTGCCTGTGTTCTCCTTCAGGATTTTGATGGATTCTTATCTCACATTTGGATCTTTCATCCATTTTGAGTTTCTTTGTGTCTGGTGTAAGAGAATGGTCTAGTTTCATTCTTTGCATGTGGCTGTCCAATTTTCCCAGCACCATTTATTGAAGAGACTGTCCTTTTTCCATGGGACAGTCTTTCCTGCTTTGTCGAATATTAGTTGACCATAGAGTTGAGGGCCCAATTCTGGATTCTCTAGTCTTCCATTGATCTATGTGTCTGTTTTTGTGCCAGTACCACACTGTCTTAATGATCACAGCTTTGTAGTACAACTTGAAATCCGGCTTTGTGATGCCCTCGGCTCTGGTTTTCTTTTTCAATATTCCCCTGGCTATTTGGGGTATTTTCTGATTCCATACAAATCTTAAGATTATTTGTCCCAACTCTCTAAAGAAAGTCCATGGTATTTTGATAGGGATTGCATTGAATGTGTAAACTGCCCTGGGTGCCATTGACATTTTCACAACATTAATTCTTCCAAACCATGAGCGTGGAATATTTTTCCATCTCTTTGTGTCTTACTCAATTTCTTTCAGGAGTGTTCTGTAGTTTTTAGAGTATAGTTCCTTACCTCTTTGGTTAGGTTTATTCCTAGGTATCTTATGCTTTTGGGTGCAATTATAAATGGGATTGACTCCTAATTTCTCTTTCTTCAGTCTCATTGTTAGTGTATAGAAATGCCACTGATTTCTGGGCATTGATTTTGTATCCTGACACACTGCCAAATGGCTATATGAGTTCTAGCAATCTGGGGGTGGAGTCTAGGGTTTTCTATGTTTAGCATCATGTCATCTGCAAAGAGGGTGAGTTTGACCTCTTCTTTGCCAATTTGAATGCCTTTTATTTCTTTTTGTTGTCTGATTGCTGAGGCTAGGACTTCTAGTACTATGTTGAATAGTAGTGGTGATGGGGCAGCCCTGATGGCCCAGTGGTTTAGACCTGCCTTCAGCCTGGGGTGTGATCCTGGAGACCTGGGATCGAGTCCCACATCAGGTTCCTTGTATGGAGCCTGCTTCTCCCTCTGCCTGTTTCTCTGCTTCTCTCTCTCTCTCTCTGTCATGAATAAATAAATAAAATCTTTAAAAAAATAGTAGTGGTGAGAGTGAACATCCCTGTTGTGTTCCTGATCTTAGAGGAAAGTCTCCTAGTGTTTCCCCATTGAGAATGATATTTGCTGTGGGCTTTTTATAGATGGCTTTTAAGATGCTGAGGAATGTTCCCTCTCTCCCTACACTCTGAAGAGTTTTGATCAGGAATGGATGCTGTATTTTGTCAAATGCTTTCTCTGCATCTATTGAGAAGATCATATGGTTCTTGTTTTTTCTCTTGTTTATATGATCTATCACATTAATTGTTTTATGAGTGTTGAACCAGCCTTGTATCCCGGGGATAAATCCCACTTGGTCATGGTGAATAATCTTCTTAATGTATTGTTGGATCCTATTGCCTAGTATCTTGTTGAGAATTTTTGCATCTGTGTTCATCAAGGAGATTGGTCTATAATTCTCCTTTTTGGTGGGGTTTGTCTGGTTTTGGAATTAAGGTGATGCTGGCCTCATAAAACGAGTTTGGAAGATTTCTGTCCTTTTCTATCTTTGGGAACAGCTTTAATAGAATAGGTATGGTTTCTTCTTTAAACGTTTGATAGAATTCCCCTGGGAAGCAATCTGGCCCTGGACTTTTGTGTCTTGGGAAGTTTTTGATGACTGCTTCATTTTCTTCCTGGTTATTGGTTTGTTCAGGTTTTCTATTTCTTCCTGTTCCAGTTTTGGTAGTTTGTGGTTTTCCAGAAATGCATCCATTTCTTCTAGACTGCCTAATTTATTGGCATGTAGCTGCTTATAATATGTTTTTAAAATCGTTTGTATTTCCTTGGTATTGGTTGTGATCTCTCCTTTCTCATTCATGATTTTATTGAGTCTTTTCTCTTTTGTTTTGAATAAGGCTGGCTAATGGTTTTTCTATCTTATTAACTCTTTCAAAGAACCAATTCCTGGTTTTGTTGATCTGTTCTACAGTTCTTCTGGTTGTTATTTGAGTCCTGCTCAAATCTTTATTAACTCTCTTCTTCTGCTTAGTGTAGGTTTTATTTGCTGTTCTTTCTCCAGTTCCTTTAGGTGTGAGGTTAGCTTGTGTATTTGTTTTTTCCAATTTTTTTGAGGTATGCTTGTATTGAGTACATCCCAACATTTTTATCCTCAGCCTAAGGTTATTTAACTACCCAGAGTTCTCCTTCACTCTATACAAATAAAAACAAATTTTTAAAAATATACTATAAATTAAGGAATTGCAAGAATAACAAAGAGAACCTTATCCCATTACTATCATGAATCATTTGGGCCTCTTTTTGTTTCTAGATTATATGCAAAACTTTAAAATGTATTAGTGGGGGGCACCTGGGTGGTTCAGTCAGTGAAGCATCTGCCTTGGGCTCAGGTTATGATCCCAGGGTCCTGGGTGGAGCCCTGCTCAGTGGGGAATCCAGTCCTTCTTTTCCTTCTGTGTGCTCCTCTCTGTCTTTCTGAAATAAGTAAATATAAAAAATAAAATGTATTAGTAAGAAAACTCTTACAGGACTGTGAGTACTATATTGGAGTGAAGGAAGGAAGATCTGACTGTGAAATGAGAAAAAACCTAGATTTAAATGCCATGCCCCACTGCAGACCTTTCTAGGCAAGCTACACAATCTTCTCCATTTTAATATTTCCAAGGGAGATATAGTGAAGAGGCTGTTATGAGGACTAAAATTCCTAACATGGAATACAACCTAGCTTTTAATCGGTGCTCTAAATTATATATTTTATTCTCTTCTATAACCCTTCAAATATTGCCCCCCCTTTTTGTTTTGTCTTGTGAATGGGAAGAATACTATTGAGCTCTTATTATTAATTTCCGAGCTAACTAACTTAAGACTGGTTTTAAGGGCTATTGAGAAAAATAAGTAGTATGTATTCAAAGGCATCTGAACCACTTCTGAAATTGAGGTTTAAAAGACACTCTCACAGCCCAGCAGTGAAATGGTCGGTAAACCTAGTAAAGCTCTAGAGAAGTTTCATTTTTTAAGTTTGTTTTCTGTTGCAACACTTCAAGATTTTACAGGAAAGTGTTGCTTTTCCTTATTTATAAACATTTAAGAGTTGTAAAGCTGACCGTAGCTAGGCAATAATAAATAAAGTGCCTAGTAAAAGACTCTGGAAATGCTAAAAGTGACATTTTACAATAAGTAGAAAAAATTGAAATGAAAATTGTGAAGTAATTTAGAGTTTGGGTGAATGTATTCATACAGTTGAGCATTAAAACCAAATTAGAAAGACTTTTTTCAAAACCCTCTAAGGAAACAAAAAGGGTGACTTATGGGTATCATTTAATTAAAAGCTTGTCCTTTGGGATCCCTGGGTGGCTCAGCAGTTTAGCCCCTGCCTTTGGCCCAGGGCATGATCCTGGAGTCCCGGGGTCGAGTTCCACGTCAGGTTCCCTGCGTGGAGCCTGCTTCTCCCTCTGCCTGTGTCTCTGCCTCTCTCTCTCTCTCTCTCTCTCTCTCGGTGTGTCTCTCATGAATGAATAAATAAAAAATCTTAAAAAAAAAAAACTTCACTTAAAAAAAAAAAAAACTTGTCCTCTGAAGTCATACAGATTTATCATTTCCTAGCCCTGGCACATGTATTGAAAAAGACAAATAGCTTAGTGCTTTCCTGCTGGAGCTCCTCATTGGTGCTGATATTCTTACATACAAGAAACAATGAAGGATTATTTAAAACTGAAGATCATTTCCTAACACACAAGCCAACCATGGAAAAGTTATTTAGATATGTAATATTAACAGATACCTTTTCTCATCAATCATATTTTTTCCAACAGACATATTAATATGACAAAATATTGCCTTGATTAGATTTACAATTTGTCAGAAAATATCTATTTTTAGAGTACCTAAAAATTCAATTCAAAACCACCAAAATAAACACTGCCTAATGAAACAAACAAAAAACTCACTTCTTATTTTCAAAAATAATATGAAATTACCTGGAATTTTTTCACATGGAGTCCTATATGTTCTGACAGGCATCAACTGGGGAAAAACATAATTATAAGACCCAGCCCAAAAGATATCTTCAGAATCTTTGCTACCAATGCAATTTTTATATGAGTATGTAATATACAAGTATGCATACACATGAGAGAGAGGTTTATTAATGACATGGAATTTACTGTACTTTTGCCTTCTACCACCGTCAGTACCTCTGTGTTTACCCAACTACATTAAGAATATAATTAAGAATCCATGAATTTCCTACCAGGCAATCCTGGACTTCTATAGGCTACACCTCCTGATGAAATGTCTGCAATGGAAATACATTTACAGACTTATTTATAGATATTTATTTAGTATATATTATATGCATTCCCTTTTGTTGTGTAGAATATAAAGAAATAGGAGAAACTTTCATTTAAGGAACTAAAAAAAATCAGTTAAAAATCTAATATACTTAATAAAAAATATTAATATCCAAAAAAGACAGCACATACTTAAAAGCCTTAAAAGTAGAGGAAGCTGTAGTCATTAAGAGTTCAGTGAGGTAGAAGAAAATGGTAAGAAAAATTTTCCTTGAAGACATGGTACTTAAGTTACTCAGTTCTTATGCCGTACCACTGATTCTTTCTGATCAGTGACCCCTCATTTCTGCACCTTGGACACTCTCATTCCTTCAGATACCAAGCCTTAATTCTATAAATGATAGAATGTTTAAATATGACTCCTTCTGTTTAAAGTTAGGGAAGTACATCCATGTCTCAAAGTGAAGTGCTAGATCATCAAGGTGAAACTACACAAAGATCTAAAAGTATCTGGCAATCCTTGGTCCAATAACCACCCTAAAAATATAAAAGAGACTGAATGGTGTTAACCAAAAACGGGGAAATAATTTTGGGGGGGGAAAGACTGTGAGGTTCTGTCACATATTTTCCTCCACATTAGGCTCCTATCCTCGTGTGAAAGAGATGAGGGACTTAGTGGAGATCAAAGAACATGATCCATGACCCCAGCAGTATGTAAGTTACAAAGATCAAAACAAGAATCAAGCTGAAATTTGTGCATGGCTAGCTTTTTTGACAATGAAGGAGAGTGGGATGGCTATGCAGGGACCAGCTTGTCCTAGCATGCTTGTTTAGGGACAAGATGTGACCATAAAAGGAGAAAGAACGCACGAGAGATTATAAAGGAATTTTCCCCAGGACAATTGCCTGTAAGAGCCAGAGGATCTTAGCAGAGTAAATATGAGTCGAAAGGGCCATAAAAAACACAATGGTAAGCAAAGCTGTAGGCAAAGGACACAGTATCTGAATTAAGGAAACTGAAAGTAACAAAACCCAAATAAAAAGGAATTTCCTAAGAACCCAAAATAGCCCTCTATAAGGGACAGAATCAGCAATCAAGACCCATCTCCATACCCAGAGAGGCTCTCAAGTGCAGAAGGAACTGATGCTAGAAGAAGACAGTGCCAGTCAAATAACATTTTGCTTCATGACCCCTCTCTCCCAGCTCCAAACATGAAGGGATCAAGGCACACAGTCAGGTTGCTGATGGAGAAGCAGAAGACAAAAGTAGAAGAGTAAACGAAAACCCACTATTTTCCTGTTACCACATAGTAGACTTCCAGGCTTGAAGCTGGTCTGATCTGGAAAAGGAAGAGATTTGCTCTTTGATGAAATTTAGAATATTAACTATTAATCTGGACCGATCATTTTAAATTTTTTTTTATTATTATTTATCTATGATAGTCATACAGAGAGAGAGAGAGAGAGAGAGGCAGAGACACAGGCAGAGGGAGAAGCAGGCTCCATGCACCGGGAGCCTGATGTGGGATTCGATCCCGAGTCTCCAGGATCGCGCCCTGGGCCAAAGGCAGGCGCCAAACCGCTGCGCCACCCAGGGATCCCTGGACCGATCATTTTAAATTATTGAAATAAAATGGCCATCATGTCTAGAAATTGGTAGATTATTTCTATCCAAGAGTGACAAAAGGGTGGTAAATTTTTTTGTTGTTGTTACAACCCCCTGGTGGGGGGTAGTTTTTTTGTAAGAGATTTCCCTAAGACAGTTAAGAAAATAACCCCATGCAGGGAGACAGGAGGTGTGAAAGTCAAATTATTTTCTGTTCACATGCAGTAGAGTTCCATTTTTTTCCAAAATGAGTGTTGCATATATTTTCAGCTAAGTAAAAATTCTAATTTGAGACTCTTGGCAAAGACCTGGGAGAACTACATCACTTGATATCTCCCCCAAATCCTGAATGCCTTTCATATATTCTGGTTATTTCTAACTAAATTAAAAAAAGAAACAAAATAAAGATAATATTAATGTAGATTTTCCCCACAGCAACTCCTTTCTAATTCATAAACATGAGCATGCTATTTTCTGGGTTTTTCCTTATCCCCAGTATCTTTCTATTACATGTAAATTAGACAGATTTTTCCAGAAATTTGGTTTTTACATTATCTTGGCCTGAATACTTTCCCTGAAAGTATATTTTAAGGCCAAATGCTAATTCAGTTTTACAAAATACAATTATCATAGAAAATGCCAAACAAATTATGAACACAAAATATATTTTATATGTTTCCTAGACTATATTTATTCTCAAATGTTTAGCAATATTAGAAGTTGTACTGTCCAATAATCTTAACAGTGATCTTTGTTCATAAGCATCATCCAACAGGCTTTTCTTCCAAAATAAAAATGTCTTTAATTTACCTTAATTTAGTTGGAGCCAAGTTATTTAGGGAATTGTCAAAGAGGAAGCAACTTTATATAAAGAAGCTGTAGCTCTAATGTGTTAGCATCCCAAGAGCTTTCTCAATTTTTCCCCTGCTCCTCTCATCAACTATACACCACTGATAATACATTATCACATCCCTTCAGTAGAGATTCAATTCAATAATATCTTGTCAGTAATACAGAATTTACTAAAGATTTTATTTAAAAATTATTAAGAAACTTCACACCACATCACATTGCAAAATTCACTAGTAGTTTGTATTAGGCACCTCGATTCTTCCTTCCAAGTCCCTCTCCGGGTAAAAGCCACATATTGCTACTATTGGGAACAATTTTTCTCTGGCTTTTAATTTTTCTTCACTCACTAATGAAAACAAAAGTCTTGTTATTGGCAGACTACTACATCTCAGAGAACAGTTTATATATCCTAAGTAAATGTATTGGTTATTACAAATTACCCCAAGACGAGTGGTTTAAAACAACATTTGTTATAACACAGAGTCTGTAGGTCAGGAATTTGATCATAGACTATCTGGGTCTTCTGCTTTAAGGTCTCTCACAGGCTGAAGTCAAGAGTTCCATCAAGACTGCAGTCACTAGACTCATCTAGGAAAAAACCCGTTTCCATGTTCAGTTACATGGTTGTTGGAAGGATTTAACCCTTCACCAGCTGTTGTCTGGAGATGGCCCACAGATTGCGGCCATGTTGGCCTTTCCACTGGGCAGCTCAGACTTGGCAGCTTGCTTTATCAGAACAATCAGAAAAAGAAAGAGCAGGTACAAGAGGAAAATCAAGGTCTTTTTGTAACCTAATCCTAGCAGAGGCATCCCATCACTTTTGGAATATTTTACCATTAGAAAGAGATTCTCTAGGTTGAGTCCATTCTCAAATAGATGAGGATACACAAAGACTTCAATACCAAGGGTCAGAGATCATTGCAGACAAAAGGCAGCCTACCACATTGTCATCCTTTAGGGAAATCTCACTTCCCACTAGACTGACTTATCAATATATCCACTCAACAGCATAGGTACTTCTAAGAAGGGATTCTATTATTAACAAAAATCACATTTATTTATAATATCACCACTACACACACTCATGTGCACACTCGAATACATGCATGCTCACTTGCATGCCCAAACCACCTAAAAACATATATACCAAAGGGCATATACACAGGAAAGGAAAATAATTGACTTATATGGAAAATTATTCTTCCCCTTATAATAAGATTCGAAACACAAATCATTTTAAATAGAAAACACTCCTGCATATACCATTACCAAAATATGCAACTTATAAACACAGTTTTGGAAATATTCTAATTGTATAAGAACAAATATTCAAAAATATTACATGATTTTGGTCTCCCAACAATAAATTGTTATGTGTCCATACAGCATATAAACTTAGAATTTTCATGAAGTCAAAATATAAAATGACTGGATGAGAACTTTTTGAAACAGGTTTTAAGAAAGATGATTTTAAAAGATCTCTGCTTTTGAAAAGTTTTAGTTCATATTCCTTGCCAAGCACTATTCCAGCATGTTAACTCTGACAAGTAGAAATAACGGATTCTTTATTCATTAGACCTATTGCTGATTCTGGCTTCTTAGAAAAAAGCAGAATGACCTGTTCACCTTAAAATGTTCCATTCCCTTACACTCCCACATTTATATCAAGTATTCAAGGATAGAAAGACCAGTCTGGAATAGAAGAGAAATAAACTGAAAATATAAATGGGAACATGGGCTATTTTAATAGCTACTTCATACCCAGAGACTACCTAACTTTGTCTATCAGTTTGTCATACTAGTGCCTAGAATGGGTGTAAAAAATACAGAAATTTTACTGTTACACATGCTTCTATTAAGCTTAGTTGACTCTGCTTACCTAGGAATATGGAGCTGAAATTGAGAAAAGGAAATAAGATGTGCAAGAAATGTGTCATTGTGAATGCAAAATGATTTAGAAAAGTAAAAGATCATAATTAACGAAATATCACCAAAGCCAAAATGCTGAAACTAAGGATCATTTCAATATTATGTCATGGAAATTCAGGGTATGTTGCAAATGCAATATATAAATAATACGAATAAAATTATAATATTTATTGGTAATTATAAATAATTACCAATAAATAAAAACAAAAATAGTGTCCAAATTGAAAGAAGACATTGTGAATTATACAAAATTACTTTTCCCAAAGTAGAAAAATATGGTAGGAATCGAAATAGGAGTTTTGTTTTGTTTTGTTTTGCTTTTTTAAAGAAAACAAAACAAAATTTAGAACTTTACCTTGCTTTAGCCACTTAGAAAAATAAAGGTGTATGGCTAATATAAACTCTCTTCAGAAAGCAAATTAACTGTTGTCTATTCTAAGTAGGAGAATTGGAAAAATGGGACTTTTCCTATATGGAGTCCCTTTTCTTACATATATGAAACGCATTCTGGCAGCCCCATACATACAGAAGGCCATGCCTTGATATATTCATTCATTCACTTCATTCATTGATTCATTCATTTATCCATCTATTCTGGTCTTACCACAATGTGAAGGGATACATCAAAATCTAAGGACATCTACTTGAAAGTAAGAAGTTTTTGCTTAATTGGGCAAATGGCCCCAAATTTCTCTGCTTCCAAGAATCATATAAAGAAAAGGTACAGAAATGAACAGGTTTCCTTGGACCTTCCATAGCCCCACCCATTTGTCTAAACTATGTAACTTATTAAATATCTTCAATTTACAAAATTTCAACACAACCTCTAAGTAGAGGATTCAAGATATAGTACAGTAAACACAGAGGGTAGCCAAGAAAATTCCATCCCAAATTTTTTTTTTTTTTTTGGTAAATATAAGGATTGAGTAGAAATTATTTCACTTAAAGCAATGGAGAAATTATGCAAATATTCTGTAACTAAAGACAATTATGCACATAGCATACAAAGTGCATATGAAGAAAAAAACCAGGAAGGGGTGCCTGGTCTCAGTCAGTAGAGCATGTATCTCTTGATCTCAGGGTTATGGGTTCAAGCTCCACATTAGGCATAGAGGCAACTTTAGGAAGGAAGAAATGAAAGAAGGAAGGAAGGATGGAAAAAGGAAAGAAAGAAAAGAAGGAGGAGATGAAAACTTTGACAAAATCCCTGAGAGAGAACTGGACAACAATTAGAGGGGTGAATGGGATGAGTGCTATCATACGTAATTAAAAAGTAGGTTCAACAATATAGAAAACCAAGTCAGAAATGTGAAGAATACAATTGATAAAATTACTTATAATGTGAATTAAATGGATAAATGAAAAAGCAGCTATGGAGGAATCACAAAGTCCTGGAAGACTGACACAAAGAGCCAACACCAAAATTATTTAGATGACTGGAGAAAAGAATAACTAAAACAAAAACAATAATAATGTATTATTTGTATTTTATTAGAAAGATAAAATAATGAAAGTAATAAAATATTTTAAAATTTTAAGTTATTGTTTTACAAATATTTAAAATAAAAATTGAACATGCAAAATCCAAGGGGCTCTCACATAAGCAGAAAAAAATAAACTTAATTTAATTAAAATTTTAATAAATAGCAGAGTAGAACCTAGTGACATTATTGAATTCCTGGGATAAACAAAAAAATTTCATATCAAAAAAGAAAAAAGTAGTCCACTTACACATGATTTAAACAAAAAAACCAAACTCTTCTTAAAATTCTCTTCTACCTTATATATATTGTATATCATATAATATCATGTGTTATTGTCTGCGTTTGAAGTCAACAGAAAGGAATCTGCAAACTTCATATATTCAAACAATATATCAAATCTATTTGAAGATATTATTCAACTTATGTTGATTAATCAAAGTGACAATTTTGTCAATGGAGAAGTAACTCCTGCTATGAAAATCCTGGCAATGATATTGAATCAATGAAAACATAATTAAATATAAATAATTGTCACTCTCTCGAAGCTTTTTAACATATAGGTTAATTTAGCTTTCCTGGCACCTCTGTTCTTCATTGTCATTATCTATTATTTATAGACTCTGTGTAACAGACTCTGTGATGGGCCCTTTTTAGTGGAAGTTGAGGTGTGTGTATATGTGCTATAAAAAGAATACATTTTCAATATTCAACATTAATAAATTTCCCTATTAATTATATAATAATTTCTTTAATATGTTAGGGGAGGTATTTTCATTTTCACAGGTTAATTACTAATTATAACTATTCCTATTCTAGAATTATCCAAATAGAAGAAAACTTCATTCTAAGTGGTGTAGAATTATATTTAGAAATAAAGAAAAGAGGGCACCTGGGTGGCTCAGTGGTTGAGCATCTGCCTTTGGCTCAGGTTGTGATCCCGGAATCCTGGAATCAAGTTCTGCATAGGGGTCCCCATGGGGAGCCTGCTTCTCCCTCTGCCTGTATCTCTGCCTCTCTCTCTATGTCTCTCATGAATAAATAAATAAATAAATTCTTAAGAAAAAAACAAAAACAAAAGAAATAACGTCTTAGGTATAGATATAAAAGCAATACTAGGAAAATACATATTTTCTTAAAAGAATGCTTACCAAATCATGTCACTAATTACTTCCTATCATTGTGTTGTTTGTGTTTGTGTGTGTACATGTGCATTTTTTGAAAAGCACAAACTAACAACTCTTGGATGTTTTCCCTTCCCACGTACAGTAATTCTATTTGTACTTAATTCTGGGCCTGTTACATATAATATTTTGCCAAATATGATCATTTAGAGTCATTTTGACACAGGCTTAACATCATAAATATTGACTGTGTAAGAACACTGACCATATTTGCCTAAAATATGAGGATTTTCATCCAAATACATGAGAATTTGAAATTGAAAATATGTAAAACTCTCATTCAGTCCAGGATCTTCAGATGGATGTGACTTGTCATCACAGTCAATGCACTCAGTTTAGGCTTTGATTTCTATCAGACATTTAGTCACTGCAGTAGGCAATCGAATTATATTAACCTACAAGCCAAAACCAGAATGATAATAATCCCATACTATCTAATCCTCTTTCTGCCACTCTGGTATTTGTTTTCTGGAAATTAAAAAAAAAAAAAAAAAAAAACCACATAGCTAATCCCTGACAATAAAAATTTTCTGAAACCTTCCTTCATACTCCTGTACCCATCTATTTCTCCCCTGAGAATCCTATAATTATATAGACTAAAATGATCACAGAGATCATGAGCAGATTTAAATTCTTCTGCTTCATGTACTTTGTATTTTATTATATAATCATCACCTTTTGGCATGATTACTGTTTTAAGCAACCTCCAGTTAAATTTTGCTATGGAAGAGTTGAAATAATCAGCACCTCCAATTGTATGTGGGTAAATGTCTACACTCACTCCTGTAACAAGAAGATAGGTAGTCTCCAAAATTTTAAATAATGGTATAGCTTCTTTCTTGCCTTGCTTTCCATCTTCTTTACTTCATGTATGTATGTATGTGTATATATATATATATATTTATATTTATATTTATCCTTCTTTGTATATATATTGATATGTTCCCATCATATATTGTCATATATATATATTCATCCTCCTTTGTTCTTTCCTTTGTCTCCCTTTCTCTCTTCATCTCTCCCTAAAACTATAGTGTAACCTGAGCAAATTAGGTATTTTTGTGGGGCTGGGGGTGGGGTGGGGGGGAGGTGATGGCCAGTGGCCCATCTTTAAGTGTTAAAACTAAATGGAGTGAAGGTTATCTGGGAAGAAGTGCATCAGAGGCTCTGTATGTTTAGGCTTTATTAGAGCCTAAGTGGTCTGAGGAGGGCATGTAACAGAAGCCCATTGTGGTCTCATAGAGTCTGGATTGAATAAGCAAGGGTCTAAACAGGGGAAGATAAGTAGTAAGAGGACATCTTGATGGGTGGACAGACCCTTAGGGTGAGGAGCTACCTATGCAGAGGATAAGCACCTGTGATAATGGGGAGCTGGTTACACAAAGAGGGCATTGATCTAATAGTTAATATATTGTGGATAAGTGGAGCTTACTATCTGAAATACAGAAAAGGAGAAAACTAAAATGGACCTTGTGGTATTAGATTGGAAAAGGAATTTGAGGTTTCGGTTTCAATAGCAGGCTTTAGTATAAATTCATTTTTAATATAGAGAGTGATATATTAGAATTGGAAGTATCTGTGTGAAATCATATAATTTTCAATCTATAAAGATATAGAAGTAAATATGGGTGTAAAAGGAAAGATTTGTGTGTGTGTGTGTGTGTGTGTTTCATTGCTTTATTTACTTGTATGACCTGAGAAGAGCAATACCCTAATGGCAATGACCATACCAAGAGTCACAGATCCTGGTTTATAAATAGCATGCTTAAGATTCTATCTCTTCCTCTGCCTCTCCCTCCATTCTACTCCCCCAACCCTGCTCAATCATATGTGCTCTCTCTCTCTCAAAAGAAAGAAAAAGAAAATGTGTTTTTTTTTAAAGGGAATGATGGCAACATATCAAAATAAAAACAGAAACAAAACAAAACAAAATTAACTCAGAAGACAGCTTCAAGGAGTTCATGGTGGCCAAATCTGGATATGTGCGCAACAAATGAATAATAACAAATAACAAATATCTCATTAGGCAAAACAATAATCCATCAGCCAATACTGATATAAATAGGAGAGAAAAAGGAAAATTTCTCCTTACAAAAGAATGCCAATTCATAAATATAAAAGAAATAATAGCATTAGAAAAATCATTTGACAATTATCATACCAAAAAAGTAATTCAGCCAAGAAATCTCAATGTATGCTAAACAAGTAAGCAAATTTAGAGGAGAAATAGAATATCTACATCATCTCAAGCTACCTCCTGCAAAATATTTATTAAATACAAAAGAGAAAAGAGTATCTTTACTGTGGAAAGACCAGGCATTCACCAATTTAATCAAGTGACCAAAATTATCAACATCAGTCATGTGAGAAATCAAAATCATGAGCCACCTATTAGGATGCTAGGAGAAGAACATAGCATTATTTCTTTGACATCTCTGCCAACAATGTAAAACCTGAGTTTAATAATGAGAAAGCATCAAAAAAACCCAAATTGAGAAACAGTCTACAAAGTAATTGACCTGTAATCCTCAAAAGTGCCAAAGTCTCAAAAATCACGGAAAGACTGGAAAACTGTTACAGGTAGTGAGACTAAAAA
Organism: Canis lupus dingo; assembly: GCF_003254725.2. Lineage (NCBI taxonomy): Eukaryota > Metazoa > Chordata > Mammalia > Carnivora > Canidae > Canis > Canis lupus. The sequence goes on along the minus strand of NC_064250.1, from coordinate 23,428,054 downwards.
AATATGATGGCTAAATGCAATGAGTGCTCTTGGACTGGATTCTTTTGCCATAAAGGGAATTATTGGCGCTGTTGACAAAAGTTCACTGGGTCTGTGGTTTATACCGCAGTAATGTATCAATATTAATTTCCTGACTTTGATGGTCACATTGTGATTATACAGGAAATTTTTCTTTTTGTAGGAAATATGAACCCAAGTATTTAAAGATGATGGGGCAGCCCCTATAGCCCAGCGGTTTGGCGCGGCCTTCCCCCCTGGGTATGATTCTGGAGACCTGGGACTTGGCATTAGGCTCCCTGCATGCCTGCTTCTCTCTCTGCCTGTGTCTCTGCCTTTCTCTCTCTGTCTGTAATGAATAAATAAATAAAATCTTTAAAAACATAAATAAATAAAATAAAGATGATGGAAGATCGTGTTGGCAATTTATTCTCAAATAAATAGTTCAGGAGAAAAAAATTCTTTGTAATAGTCTTGCAACTTTTTCTGTATGTTTGAAATTATTTTAAACTAGAAAGAAAAAATAGTATAACCCACATTCTACTACCCATGTTTTTCTCTTTTGCAGACCACAGAATAGGGTCCCCTAACCCTGTATATCACAGTAAGGAGGCTATGTGTGGTGATTTTGCCAATAAAGTAGTAAGGCAGAAAGACACACTCTAGTGGAGATTTTTCTGTATCACTTTTAGAACAATTGAATAATGTAGATTAATAACCCATTACTAGTGCTGAGGTATCTGAACTAGTTTTTTTTTACTGCTCATTTGTAAAATTATTGATAGAGAGAGAGAATTCCTAATTTCAAGCAAATAGTCCTTCAAAATTATATACCAGACCAAGGTTCAGAGGCCACTTACTTTTTTCTTAAACCAATAAAGGATAATGAAGAGAGAATATCACATTAATTCAGAATAGATTCACTGTTTCTACATTCCTAAGCATAATTTATTGAAAGGTTTTTAGTTTAATTGACAGTATATATACATAATTCAGAGGAGAAGATAATGATAGGATAACAGAATTAGAGATTAAAAATCTCAGCATGTTGCCAACCAGAGAGGACATCATTTATCTCATTGCATTTGGGTATTCTACTAAGTTGGATGTGAAAACCTCTTACAAGAATAATTCAGAAGCAGATATATGTTTTAAAATTCCTCAAGCAGAAATAGATTTTCAGGGAGGGCTGTCATAAAGATTTAACACTGATAACCTCTAACTTCTAGAAGTTCTAACAGGTCTCATTAAATGTTTAACTCTTTAGTTTCCTCTCTATATTAGTTATGATCAAAATTACAAAGTATGTACATATTAGCTCTCAATCTCCCTATCCAGAGCCCTTCTGATGTATGCCTCTGATCCTAAAATCTTGGAAGTCAGGCCGCACCCCAAGTCCTTTCTGTCTCTCAAGTAGGTTTCTAATTAACTCTGAAATACAAAAGAATTGGAGGTTAAAATACATTACCCTTCCAGTAATACTTGCATTTTGGTGGTCAGACGTATGTTGATTATCTGAGGAGGGTGTGAATTTTTGACATGTACAATTTCAGGCACCGGCACAGGTCATTTGCACCCCTACCAAGTATTTCATGTGGATGCACAGTTGAAAGTTAAATATGAAGATAATTCCTAACATAATACAACATCCACAACAAACACTGGATAAATATTTACTATTAATTTTGAAATTGTCCATATTTTTAACACAATCTGGACAAATAATCAATTTATTTTAATCATTCCAGCCTTCACAACTGCTGTTTCCAATAATTTTTATCAATATTCTTGTGCCTCAGTAATTTATCAGTAGAAACAAGAAACTGCTAAATAAGACAATGTTTCAGTATTTTAAAAAAATATGCTGGTGAAGACATTGTTGGGCTGGTGAGACTGGAGACCTCAAAACGGCCAACCACCCAGGCCAGCAACTTCCCAACAACACCGCCTTGCTGCCCTACCCTAACTTAGTTTACAAGACTTGTAATCCTTGCCCTAATCAGAATACCGCTCTGCCCCCATCTTCCCACCGAAAATTCTTTATAGACCCCCCTGCGGTTTGCCTGGGCTCCCCTTCCCCGGCCTGCGACTTCCCCACTCTCTCCCTCCCCTGCTGGCCGCAGAACCTCACCCAAGAGCGAGTCCCGTTTAAAGCCTGTTTCGACCAACTTTTGCCTGGCCCCTCTATTCCATTTCACTACCGATCAGATTAAATCTGACAGACATCAGCTAATCTGTTAATAGATTGGTTAATATTCTGCCATCAATTAAACATTAACTATAATTAGGACATAGATTTAAACTATGAATATTGTCAATACCTTCCCCTCAAAAATAATGAATTCATTTGAACAAACTTGTGGCAGACATTTTGATTTCAAAGCAGGCTTCACATCCAGTATGGAGGCCCACACAAGGCTTGAGCTCAGGAACCTGAAATCAAGACCTGAGCTGAGATCAAGAGTCTGCCACTTAAACAACTGAGCCAACCCGACACCCCTAAGGCAGATATTCTTAGTGTACTGGCCTTCTGTTCTCTCTAGCAACCTTCTGAGATCTGACCACATAGCCCCATTCTACTTATGAGACATAGTGGAAATTAAGGGGTGCAGTTCCAAGTCTCTCCCTCTTCTCTCTCTCTCCCTTTCTCTCTCTCTGGCATGTGAACAGGATACCTGCCAGTTTAGCAGTACGTTTGAACCAGTGCCTATACACATTACTGTAAGGACCACCCGCTAAAGATGGTGTCTGGGTTCCCTGATGACACTTTTCGGGGAGAGAGTTTTTCCCAGGTCTTCATATTGTTTTGAGATTTAAAAAACTCTATTCTTACTCGTTTAAATCACAGTTCCTTGGGTTTTATGTCATGTACTTCCAAACGTAATCCTTACTGATGCAATATAAAATGAACTATTACACAATCTGACATGATATATTTAATTCTCAGCGATAGGGAAACAATAACAATGAAAACAGCAAGTCCACCCTAGTATAACCAAAATCTCAACAGGAACCTCCATGCCTCTCAGATATTCAAGAAACCTTGGCTCGTATTTCCCTGTCTCCTCATAATTTTTGGTTCCTTAGATGTTTATTTTTTAATTAAAGATCTGGGTGTATTCTAATGAGGATTTATATTCCATAGCGTAAAATAGTCTGTCATTCCTTTGTTGCCCTTCTCCTCTGCTCATTTTTTATCCCTTGGACTCTCCTCTGGAGCTTCAAATTTTCTCTCAATTAATCAGAGTGACTTCAGTCTCTCTTTGTAAAACTATTTCAAGCCAATAAACAGGCCCTGGAGACTCAGTTTCTATAACAAGGACTAAACCTATTTACCAAACACAAATGGCTCTTTACCTCAGAGAATTTTTATGTAAATGAAATGTACCCCTTCTAAGTGTTTCTGCATCAGCAGTGAGCTATTGTAATGTTATTATGCTAAAATCTTCTATCCCTCCACATAGAAGAGGTTGAAGTGGCCTCTTCTTTCATTTGGGGAGGTTTTTATGCCATACCCTCCTGCTCAATTCCCTTCATGGTATCCTGAAAAGCACAAAAGCAAAGAGAAAGATTTGCACATCACTGCCAAACTACATTGTCTTTTGCTGGAAGCAAAACCGCTTACCCACTCTTAGCAAAAAAATTTGGCATTTCTCTTACCCATGAGAAAGCCTTGAAGGATAATTAAAATCTAGTTTAATTAGATACATGTGGATAAAAGATCAATAGGAAAAAATTTATTCTTCTTTACAAAATTGAACAATCTGCTATAGCCTTGTGGCATAGTCACTTAACTCCCCACCTTCCTCATGTGATTCAAACAGTGAAGGTATATTTGACTGTGGCTTTTACTAAGGCTTTTCAATTACATTGAACAATGGTTCTATTTTCCATGTCCATCTTTGTACTAAATTAATTAGTGGCTATAAACATAAAATTTACAGCAGAGGGAAGTAGGTATATTTTCAGTTACATATAGAAAATGACTAAAGTAGAGTAAAAGTCCTCACCTCAGATTCCTTCACCTGTACTCTTTACACGAGATTTATGATGCCTCCACTTGTGAATTTTACAAGTATACCTCTCAAAAAGGTCTTGGAGAATCGTATAATTTTAAAAGCTTTGTTTTGGAGATATATGATTAAAAATCTGTTCTTTGAATGTTTTTATTTTATAAAAAAATCGATGAAACCATTATTTTTCTCAATTAGCAGCAAATTGATTTTTTTAAAAAAACTTTGTGAGCAGACCTTGTTCAAAAGCTACTGGCCTTGGCTTAATATTTCAGAACCGGTATGCTGGATTGATAGATAAGAACATGCAATTGTCATGCATCCAGAATGTATTTTTTTAAGATTTTATTTATTTATTTGAGAGAGCATGAGTGTGTGTGTTGCAGGGGGAGGGGGCGGTGGACCAGGGAAGCAGAGGCAGACATGGGGCTCAATCCCAGGCCCATGAGATCAAGACCTGAGCCAAAAGCAGACACTTAACCAACTGAGCCTCCTGGGCATCCCCAGAATGTATATTTAGATGAAACATACTTAGTAGGGTGTGTCTCACAAGTTTTAATTTGAGGTTCTCAAGTTTACCAGTATCCTAATTTCTGTAACCACCATTTAATCACCACTTGAAATTTCCCCTTCTGATAACAATTGGCAACTTCAGGTCACTTTTTATTATTCCACATAAAGTTATCTTTCCCAAAGAAGAAATCGTATTAATCGGTGTTAATTACTCATCAAATATATAAGGGCATTTTCAACGTTCTTTTTTATTTTAAACTTTATTTTCAAAGGAATATTTTCAGCTTTATTTTTCAAGATTTCAAGTGTATTAAAATGTAAAGAAGCAGGAGTATCTGAGTGGCTCAGTAGGTTAACTGTCTGCCTTTGGCTGAGGTCATGATCTCAGGACCCTGAGACTGAGTCCTGGTTGGGCTCCCCTCTTAGTGGGGAGCCAGCTTCTACCTCTCCCTCTGCCCCTTCTTCCACTTGTGCATGCTCTCTCTCAAATAAATAATATCTTTTTTAAAAAACGTAAAGAAGTAAAATAAACACACAAAAACCCTCAACTCCCTAGTAAACATCTGTAGTATTATAATGTATCCTTTTGAGGAAGGTTTTTGCTCACAGACTTTAGATTCAGTTCTAGTGGGATGCCTGGGTGGCTCAGAGGTTGAGCATCTGCCTTTGGCCCAGGTGTGATTCTGGAGACCCTGGATCGAGTCCCACATCGGGCTCCCTACATGGAGCCTGCTTCTCTCTCTGCCTATGTCTTTGCCTCTCTCTCTGTGTCTTTCTTGAATGAATAAATAAAATCTTAAAAATAAAAAAGAATCAGTTCTGGTTTATATTCTGGCTGTGTTATTTTTCATATGAGTCTATGAGTTTGTCTTGTGATTAAGAAAAAAATTCCTTTTGAAGAGAACATTTCATAATAGTGCTCAATAAGTTACTTTGAATAGGTTATAAACTGAAGAAATTGAATAAGTAACAAAAAATGAGAAATTTGAACTTTGGTAGGGCATCATGATGGTTGTAAAACTTTGGATGCCAATTGGCAAATGTTGCAAAAGGTAAAATCTCAAGTAGCTTCGTGGTTAATCAGGTATTTGGAACAATCAGTTTCAGATGAGCTATTGTAAGCTATTTACTATACTACAGAGTAGGGCTTCACCAATGTGACCCTCCAACCCAGCGCCAGTCCATGAGTAGTTTGATATAGGCCCATGACAGGATAAGTAGAGATACTCAGAAAGTGAGTAATTTAGAAACTCTTAATGTAAACTCTTATTGCCGTGACATCAAATTCTTGTGCTTACTTCATCATTGATCAAGTAAGAAATAGTTTGTGAATAGGCACCCGTCTATGGGCTATACTTTGAATAGGACAGATATGTAGTATGTAAACATGTTCCATCTCTGTTATAAAACTTTTAGCAGAAGTCCAATTTACTCACTAATTTTTTTAGTAGATTTGTGGAGGTAACTTGAAATCTTGAGTTTATATCCAAGTTAGCTGCAAGCAGAACTTTTACTTGAATATTAAGATATAAGTAGCTGAGAATAATATGAGACACAGCTTGATTGCATATGCATTAGGGCCAATTATGTGCTTCATAGGAGTATTGGAGGAAAGTATGTGTGTGGGGTCTTTATGCAGCCTAGCAAATGTAAGAATTTAATAAACATTACCAATGTTAATTCAAAAATAAGAAACAAATATCAGTATTAATATAAACAAAATAAAACAAATTAGGGAAATCATTCCCATGGAAAATTACTGCAAATTGTTTATAAAATAACAAAGCCATTGTCTTAAAAGTTGTGCCATATATTGACTCTTGCTTTCTTTTATTTTTTTAAGATTTATTTATTTAGAAGAGCCCAATGCGAGAGAGAGAGAGAGAGAGAGAGAAAGAGAGAGAGAATGAAAGGGGAGAGGGGCAGAAGGAGAGAATCTTCAAGTAAACTCCCTGCTGAGCCTGGAACCCAAAGCCTGATGCTGGGCTTGATGTCTGGTTTGACCACACAACCCATGAGATCATGATCTGTGCTGAAACCAAAAGTCTGTCCCTTAACCGACTGAGCCCCCCTGATGCCCCAACTCTTGCTTTCTTTTAAAGAAATGAGACAGATGACAATTCTGATAACCTCTGGTGTATGGCAGTTCAGAGGAGTTATTCCATTTATATTTCTTCCATACCAGAGTAATCTAAGTGATCTACCTGAGATAGTGACAAGTGGCATGGATTGTATTACAAGATACAAATATAAAAAATATCCTTGGGGATCCCTGGGTGGCGCAGCGGTTTGGCGCCTGCCTTTGGCCCAGGGCATGATCCTGGAGACCGGGGATCGAATCCCACATTGGGCTCCCGGTGCATGGAGCCTGCTTCTCCCTCTGCCTGTGTCTCTGCCTCTCTCTCTCTCTCTCTCTCTCTCTCTCTGTGACTATCATTAAAAAAATAAAAATAAAAATAAAATCCTTGAAACTAATGGATAATCTTGTCACATTCTTATTTAACAATTATTTAATTGGAAATAAGTCTAAGTGGTTAAAGGGTGCTTTTTGTTTTGCTTTGCTTTGTTTTAAAGACCTCCACCATTCAATATGAGGCATAGCTGGGTTGCCCAGTTATGTATGAAAATAACTTTATGAAATGGAAGGGATGATTAGGCTCTTTATGTGGATAATAATAGCACTTGAAATCCAAAAAGATAAAATTGCAGAGGTTATCAATCTTCATGGATAAAGTGATCTGCAGCTAAGAATGAAGAAGGGTATTTGGCAGTATTTGGGTTTTTATGGATACAAAAAAACCCACATATTTTTCACCAAAATTGTAAACGTGCAACTCTTACAGTCCTCACAAGTAATCCAAAGCTTATATAAATCTCCCTGAACCCTTTAAGAATTAAAAAAAAAGATACTAGATACAGTACACAGAATAATGAACACCCTTCCTTCATTTATATCTATGTCCTAATCTCCAAAATTTCCCTAACATGGCAAAAAAAAAAAAAAGACTTTGCAGATGTGATTAAATTAAGGCTCTTGATTGGAATGATTTTCCTGAATTATTTGGATGAGCCCAATCTAATCACAAAGGTCCATATAAGAGGAGGGCAGAGATGTCAGAGACCAAGAGGACATGTGATGAAGGAAGCAGAGGTGAGAGTGATAGGCTGTGAAATTGGATGAAAGGGGCAGAAGCCAAGGAACACAAGAGGCTTCTAAAAGTGGAAAGAAATAGATTTTCCCCCAGAGCCTCTAAGAGGAATGCAGCTCTGTAGACAACTTGGTATTAGCCTGTAAGATAATTTTGGACTTCAGATCTTCAAAACATAATATAATAAATTTGTAATGTTTTAAACCACTAAATCTGTGGTAATTTTTTTCAGCAGCAATAGGAAATAAATGCATTAATGATATAATAAGACTTTGAAATGACTATTACTTTCCAAAGAAAGAAAAACAATCTTTTTTTAAAATTATTAACACATATAATAGATCTTCTTTTCCAGTTGAATAAATGATTATGACCAACTCTGTTTTTCTATCCAAATCATTTTAACTATCTTCAAGCCATTTATTCATATTTATTATTATACTATGTATCAAAGTTTCCACACATGATCACATATAGGAATCCATCCAATAATTCATTCAGGTGGAAGGTAAAATCCTGAAATCCCTAGTACAGTACATGACTACACAATAATTATTCAATAAATGTTTGCAAATGTTGTCATTTTTATTATAATATTGTTAGCTTAAATTATGCCATGCCTCATTTTCTCACAAGACCACATTTCTTACCAAGAACTCATGCTTAGTTTTAAAAAGAAATCCTTAGTTATGCAATATGCTAAAAATTTGTCTGCAGTAACATCTCTTAGAATTCTGATAGCCATTAATGAAGCCAAAAAACACAGAAGCCAAATCACATCTAATTTAATATAATGTTATAATTATATTTAAAAGTGATTTCCTTTTGAAATTACACTCCCACCAAAAGATAGACTTCTGGGAAACGTTTTTTAACAAATATCTTTTGTTACATCTGTAGGTGTAAGTATGGTAAACTAAGTTCTATTCACCAATATTCAATGTTTCCTTGAAGGAGGATATGCTTATTGCCTCTTGAAGTAGGTGTTTTGGTTAACAAAATATGAAGGGAAGTGAGGTGGTCACTTTCCAGCAGAACCCTTAAGAACAAAAGCATATGTCACTGTGCTCATTCTGCTCTCCCCCAAGGACTGACAATGCCCAGGCAAGTGGCTGCCCAGATAGTCAGTGTCCTTGAGTGCAGACATTTATGGAGCAAAGCACCCAGTTGATCCACATAAAATGAAGCACAAGGAAGAAGCAAACTTTTCTTGTGGTTAGTCTCTGGGATTTGGGAGGTGTTTGTTGTAAAGCCACAGTGATTTGGGGACTCTAGAATCACCTAGTCCAGCAGTTCTCAAAGTGAGAACTGAGGGTGTTATTTGGGTGTTCCATGAAGTCCTGCCTTTCTTACTACAAATATGTGTGCTTTGGATTTTCTTCATGTTCATCAACCAAAACAAAATATTGCAGAAGACCAAAAGAGGCAGAAATGAGGATTCTAGTTGTGTTTCTAGTAAGCCAGGCATAAAAGAAATTTTCAAAAATATATAAAATGATGCCACTCTTCTTAATATTTTGTTTTGGCAAATACAGAATTTGTTTTTCAAAATAGCTTATTTATGTTAAAACATAGAGGATCAGTCACTGTTATTTTAAAGTAATATTTTAAAATGTTTCTCAGTTTTAATCACTACTATGGTAAATAGCAACAGATAAAAGCCATACAAGCTAAAATTCTTTGTGGTCATTAATAACTCTAAGAGTTTAAAAGTGTCCTGAAATCAAAGAGTTTAAGGGCCTCTGATCATGCCTCTCCTGATTCACTCTCTGACTCTCCAGCCTGCTGTGCTGCCTTCCTGTTTCATAGCAGTTTTCCCTGAAATATCAGAATAGGCATTAAAAGCAAAAAAAAAAAAAAAAAAAAAAAAAAAAAAGCAAACCAAACCAAACCAAAACAAAACTTGCTTGTTCTGTTACATGTGAAACAGAAAGTTCTTTCTTGAAGTTTTAATCTGCAAAGTGCATTTGGTCTTAGGTATGAAGTAGCTTTACTTTGTAAAAAGCTTTAAGGCTTTGGTTTCTTTTTTCTTCCCCTACCCTTTGGTTTTTACTTCTTTTTCCTCCCCCCATTATCTTTCTTTTTTATTATTTTCCTTTTTTTGTTGTACCCTAATGATAAACTTTCTAAGTTGAAAAAGAATTGAGGTAAATACAATCTGAGGCTGAAGCAAATCTGCTGGATCATGTCTATTAAAAATACATAAGAACACAGTTAACTGGAAGGCTTTGCCTAAGAAATCAATAATAATAATATGAATAACTTACCTACATTTCAGCCTTACTGAATGCCGATTTCTTTTTTTTTTAATATTTTATTTATTTATTTATTCATGAGAGACACCGAGAGAGGCAGAGACACTGGCAGAGGGTGAACCAGGCTCCATGCAGGGAGCCCGATGTGGAACTCGATCCTGGGACTGAGCCAAAGGCAGACACTCAACCACTGAACCACCAGGTGCCCTGAATACAGATTTCTAAACCTCAACCCAGAGAGGTCTGGGGTGGGAATGGAGAGTTTGCATTTCTATGCTGTTCCCAGGCCACATGTTGAGAACTGAATCCTGGGATATCATCAAGCTGATGCGAATCAAGGACAGAAAACTCCAGGTCATTGCCAACTTCAGGCCATTTCCCCTTCACCCTCCTTTAAGAGGTTATTGTCTTCTTATCCCAGTCCAGTCTTTGTGAACCACACACTTGCTGGCACTCCCTTACCCACCATCATTGGGACACAGGGACACAGGTTTCTTTCATGGTAAGACCTTTGGTTTTTCTATAACTTCTATTTTTTTGTTAGGTATTTGGTCACCCAATAACCATATAGTTTTCATAGTTACTTTAGTGCCTTATCTTGAACAAAATCGTGCACTTCTCAACCATTATATACCCACATCCACAGCAGTCTATCCTGTCTTGGCTCCAGATTCTCTTTTCACAAATAAATAATGCAGAAATGCCATATTCCCATCATAATTTTCAACATTACTAGTTTTTTTTAATGTAAATACCTTCAGTATAAATAATCATTCTTCAAGAAAATAGGTAAAAAAGTGATGCTTAACATCACTATTCTAATAATATTAAAAACAGTATCTACTGCCATTTATCAAGTACTTACTATGCATTAGTTACAAAAAAAAAAAAAAAGATTGCACCAGACAAAATGAGCAGAGAAAAGTTAAGTTTACTTTGATACTATTGCCAGCAATAGGGGCGAGAGTACAGAGAGTCTAGAAACTCAACTCTGCTGAAATAAAAGGCAGGAGAGTTTCTAAGATTGGGGTGAAGGTAGGGGGCATAGGCTCTGTGTTGGCTAATTGGCTTTTACCCAAAAGCAAAGTAAACTCTCCTGCCTTCTGCCATAAGGTAGTTTTGCCACTTGAAGCACTATTCTCACTGAAGTTAGGCTCCTATCCTCCCACAGAGACTAGGAGACAGGTTTCTATCTTTTTTGATGATTACATTTCAAAGAGATAGCTCCAAAGTTCTGGACAAACACAATCCTGGGTTACAAAACTAGCAAGAGACTTTTAAAAAGATTCACAACTCACAGGGGCAGAGAGAAAATCTACAATAACCAGTTTTCTAAAGTAAATGCTTTAAGAAAAGGGAAGTCAAAAGCATAGACTCAAGAAATAGTTCTATTAATTTCATTAAGGCTTTCTGAGCCCTAGGCAGTAGGTTGAAGGATTTTAATAATAGTAATAATAGTAGTAATAGTCAGCCTTATAGAGGAGTAATTAAATGCCAGGGATTGTACAATAGAGATGTTGTATGTGCTGCTTCATCTAATCTTATCAATACTATGAAATAGGGGTCATTATTATCCCCAATTTAGAAATGATGAAACTGAGGCTCAAGGGAGCTAAGAAATTTTCCCAGATCACTTATCCTTTAACTTTCAGAGCCAGGATCTTTTTATTGTCTGCTCTGATTCCAAGACTGTGCCATATGCCCACCCTCCCATCCTTCATTATCAGCAACACTTTCCAAGAATCTAAGTTGGTGTTAAGTGTATTTATTGAGAAACTATAATTGAAATATAAAAACTGAAATATTTTGATTTAGTGGAGTCGGTAGAGAAAAAGTTATGTGGCTGATTAGAAAATACATTTTCTTTAAGAAAAACCTTAATGGGTCCTTATTACTGGAAAACTATACCTGAACACTAAAAGCAAATTCCTTCAATACTATCTTCTCATGGGAAAGCTTAACAAGGAATTCTCATCAGACATTGCATGGTAGCAATAAAAATAAATAGGGGTGAAATATGTAAAATGAATCAGCATGGAAAAGTAGGAAATCCATTTCATTTTCTGGCAAAGAAAAAGAAAAATTAATCTATGTAAATAATACTTAAAAGATATTTCTTTGTATTTCCTACTGGTATGATCTGAGATGTCTTATGCAATACTAGGTATTGGCATATTTTTTCCTTATATAGGTAAAATCATACTTATGCTAAAATTTAGTTCATAGATGTTTATATATATATATACACACACACATTATGATCATAAAATTATCTTGTTTTCAGGTTAGTATAATGTTTATGTTTTCTATAATTATCTTCGTATATATTCCCTATTCTCTCATTTTAAAAAAACTATTTAAATGTAAAAGGTAAAAAAAATATAAAAGGGTTTTTTAAACGTCACTTATCTGCCACTGTTATTATTAAATGGTACTGACATTATTATTATTAACGTTTGTCTTTCCTGAGAAAATTACATTTAAACAATGCCAGCACATAGTGCACCACAGATCTTCATTCAGTACAATGAATGAAAGATTAGAAAGCTAGAGGCATATACAAATAGCACATCTTCAAGAAAATATTCTGTATAAAAATTGTTATGAATAAAAATCTATTCATAGGACCTGCTTAAAAGTTTGTGCATTCAGAAGTTTACTTACATATTAAAAGCATAAAACCTTCTTCCATTTTTGTGATTCAACAGATTCTCTTAGTCATTTTCAATATTTCATTGAGTCATGCTGGGCCCAAACCTGATCATCTCTATAGGTAGTTTTCCCCTAGGTTTTGTTTTTGGTTTTGTTGTATCCTACATTTCCAACTTTGGAACTATTCTAAGAATCTTGAAGTCCTTATAACGTGAAAAAGAGAGGCAGATTTCTCAGAGAGGACCAAATAAGGATTTCGTAAGTAGGACAACAATATCTTTTTCATCCAAAAAAATAGACCATCCCAAACACTAATAAATAAGTAGCATTTTGGTCCCTGACCTACTCACTACCCTACCATTGGAGACTATCCATGATCTTCTTTTGTTTTCTTATCTTTCATTTTCTTTCTCTTTCACGTAAAGGAAAACATAGTGCATTTTTCTGTCACATACATTTCCTCCTTTACCAGTCCTAAACCACTGATGTCTCGACATGGTAGTTGAAGATTTACAAATTGAGTTTAATTAATCCCTCTTTGCTGAAACGGAGTAGTGTTAAAACTTTGTTCATAGCTTTTCAATTGCTCTTATCAAACCTTTGGGGTTTAAAGAGCCTTGGGCTGTGATAGCTTAATAGGAGCAGGGAAAGAAAAACAAAACTACCATCACATCTTCTGGGAATACAGACTCAGTATAATACCTTGAATAATCACTTCTGCCACCATTTTATAAGTGAAATCTCTTATCAAAGAATATAAAGCACTATTTGTTAATTAGTGTCTTCAATTTTTCTTCAATGAAACTATATGCAAACATCTGAACAATTTGTGTTTAGAAAATATTTTTTCAGCTCCTATTTTTAGAAATTATTCAGCGACTGGTTAATAAAATAAGAAGCGTGGCATGAATCCATAATAATCAGTTCTGGCCAGATCAGAGTTCATATTTTCATGGGGCATTATCAAAATTGGCTTTAAAAATGATTGTGGTACAATTCTTAGTGGTAACTAAAACGTCTAGTAATTATTCCTTCCAGAACAGCTTGAGGCAAGTGTATTTAGCCACAAGTGCACACCTGTCAGCCATTTTCTCCTCTATAACCTATAAGTACACATCCATTCAAGAGTTTGTTTTGGATTTATCTGAATTGACCAAGAACTCATCCTGTGAGTGAACAAGGGTTGATATGAATTTTGAACATATTTATGATCTTCAGACTAATATTTGAAGTCTGATATAGAGAGCTTTATCCATACCCTTATAGCTTCTGCTTTTACTAATAAATATTCACACATAAGGACACACACACACACACACATGATTTTAAAATAACTAAGGAGTTAGAAATCTCACACTTAAAGGTAAGTGATCTGAATGACCCACTGATAATTTATCTAAAAATATTAAAAATGCTTTTATTCATTAATACTTGGTGCAGAGAAATACCAGAATACCCAAACTTAGAAATTACTAGACCTAGAATAAAATCAAATGTTAAAATTTTCAAATTTTAGCTAATAGTAGCAATGAGAATCCTTAATCTGAAGCAATAAGGACTATGACCATTACTTTTTCCATGATTTTTAAAAAAGATTTTATTTATTTATTCATGAGAGAGAGAGAGAGGCAGGCAGAGACATAGGCAGAGGGAGAAGCAGGTTCCATGCAGGGAGCCTGATGTGGGACTCGATCTGGGGACCATGGGATCACGCCCTGAGCCGAAGGCAGATGCTCAACCGCTGAGCCACCCAGGTTCCCACTTTCCATGATTTTAAATGCTTAACCAACAAATGAAGTTCTTTAGTCTTTAAACTATATATGACAACACCAATACCATTAAATTTAATCCCCTCTGTGCCAGTGACATAGTTTTTGGTGGGGTGAGATCAGAGCCCATGGCAAAGAAAGAATACTTGGGACATCTTGTGTGCAAAATGGTGGTTTTATCAAAGGATGGGGGCAGAAAGAGCTGCTGCACTGGGTTGTGAGGGGTGACTGATTATATACTTGAAAACTGAAGGACAGAAGGAAAAAGGAGGTTTTCAAAAGAGCTTTTGCATGATAAAGAGGACCTACAAGATATTGTCATGTAAAGGTTGTTTATCCCTCTAGTGAAGAATTAACAATAAGACAGTTGGGAGTTTTCTGAAAGAATGTTATACTCTATCACAAGTCCTTGTCAATAGGCTACAGATTAAAGGAAATTTTATTTACATACCCTTCTACCTTTGTTTCCCACATCACTATGGATGTATGGATAGGTGGGTTAAGTGAGAGCTCCAGGAAATTGGGTCTATGGGTCTCTGGAAGTTAGACTATTTATAAGAATGCTTTTTTTTTTTCCTCATAAATCACTAAGACATTTGTAAACTGAAGGATACTCATGTCTTTTTTTTTTTTTTTAAGATTTTATTTATCTATTCTTGAGAGACACACACAGAGAGGCAGAGACACAGACAGAGGGAGAAACAGGCAGAGGGAGAAACAGGCTCCCATGCAGGAAGCCCGATACACGACCCGATCCCAGGCCTCCAGGATCACACCCTGAGTGGAAGGCGGTGCTAAATAGCTGAGCCACCAGGGCTGCCCAGGAGACTCATGTCTTGCATGGACTCTGTGATCTCTATTAGTTAACCATTTGCTTTTCCCCCTTCTCTTAGCTTTAGGGCACCCAGGAGTGCCTGAGGAATATCATGCATATTCTACTTGGGAGTGTGTGTTGGGGGGGAGGTATCAGCTTGTGCTTTGTCCTCAGCTTGCCTTGTGTTCCCTCACCACTAGAATAGTAATAACCGATCTGGTTTTCCATTTCTGATCAATCACAGAAATGGTGTGTTCTAAGGAGTGTTACGCAGAACTGCATATATCAGAATTGCCTGAGAATATACAGATACATAAATTTTACATATATATATATATATATGATCCAGATCTATCTCTACCTCTAGATCTCTCTAAAAAGAGAGCTCAATTGATCTAGATGAAGATATATATAAATGCTCTCCCTATATACATATGATCTAGATCTATATAGACAGCTAGAGATGGATAGAGAGACAGACAGACAGACAGATATGGACTCCAGACTTGCCCTCTCACACACCCCTATCTCTCCACTCAAATTATCCCTGGAGAGATTAAGAAAAATCCCATGACCTCCTCCTATTCACTTGGCATGTAAATTAGAGGAATGGCCAGAAATCTCCTCAATGGTCTGATTCAGTAGAGCTAGAGTAGCTGAGAAATTTGTATTTTTCATAAGATTCAAGTATCTTTGATGTACAGCCAAATCTAGAAACCTCTAACCTAGAGCAAATGGAATTTCTTAGGAAATTTTCTATATTCTGAATTGTATTATTGAATGTACAATTTACAATGTTGGTTCCACAAGT
Source organism: Canis lupus dingo (assembly GCF_003254725.2). Classification (NCBI taxonomy): domain Eukaryota; kingdom Metazoa; phylum Chordata; class Mammalia; order Carnivora; family Canidae; genus Canis; species Canis lupus. The sequence continues at coordinate 23,412,081 of NC_064250.1, read as the reverse complement.
AACAAAAGACATTATTTAGACATATAATCAGAAATGTTAGATATAAAGTCTAAATGTGTTTGCTATGTTCAGATTAGTCTCATAGTTAGTTACCATTGTTGAGGAGGAAAAACTTTCCTTTCTCCTTTCTTGATTCTCTGACTGGTCTAAAAATTAAAATAACATAAAGCAGATTAACAGGAGAAAAACAAATTTAATCGTATATATAAGGGAACTCCCCAAAGATAATGAGACTCAAAAGGCAGTCTGGCAATTGAGACTTGGCCCAGGAGTCTGGGCTAAAAAGGGGAGAAAAGCAACTTCATAGAAAGGTAAGAGGAGGAAATGTTTAGTAAACAAAAGTTGCCCTGTTACGCAGCTAAATTTCTTAGGTAAAAATATTATCTCCAGTTATCTCTAGTAATAGCTCTATCCTGGTGCAGGGCTCCTTTCCAATGTTAATTTCATTTATAATTGCAGATTTTCCCCACAAATAAGGAAATGTATACTGCTTTTAGGCAGTTTAGGGGCAGTAAAGAGCTTTTATCTGAGTCTGCTGGGTGCTGTTTGCCTTTAGCTCAAAATAATCCTCATGCCAAAGTGTCATATTTTGGAGAGACTTGTTTTGACCCCTTTGCCATTGATTAAGCACTTTTCATGTAAACCATGTCCACAGTTTAAGCATAGTTATTCCTATGACACAGATCAGGAAATATGCTCTGTTGTACTATAATTGCTCATGGACACAGGAAAAAAAAAGGATGCTACAAAATGATATACTACTTGGTGCTAGATCTACATACAGCAATCAAAATGCATTTCAAACTGAAGAAATGTTTCAGAACAATTAGTAAGAGAATAAGATTTAGGATAAAGCCACTTTATTTCTTTAAATACACACATGGAATAGTATATATATTTTTTTCATTTCTGTACTTTATATGTATGTACATATGGTGAAGTTTTGGGATATAGGTGAGGTTTGGTGGGGTGAGGTCTGGAGCCAATGATCAAAAAAGAATTCTTGACATGTCTTTGGTGCAAAATGGTGGTTTTATTAAAGCATGCATGGGGACAGGACCCGTGGGCAGGAAGAGCTGCTATCCTGGGCCTGTGAGGGGTGGCTGATTATATACCTGGGAGTTGGGAGGAGTTTGAGGATAGTGTACTTCCTAAGGAATTTTTTTTTTCCTAAGGAATTTTGGAAGCCAGGTTTCCAGGACCTTGAGGAGGTTAGCTATTGTTGGGAAAAAGTCACTTATTACCATCTAATAAAACCTTAGTCATGAGACTCTTCAGATGTGTATCGGTGAACCATGTCCTTGGGGAATGATCACCAGCATTTATCTTGGGCATTTAGAGATAAAGGAAATTTCTAAAGGAATGTTTATATATTAAAGTAGACTTACAGGATCCTGGGGGTCAGGCTAAGATTGCCTTTTGCCCTTAGCAAAGTATTAACATTGAGACAGTTGAGTCCATAGAGGAATGTCCCACTGCCTGTTTCAAGGACTTGTCAATGTGCTGCCCTGGGCCTATGCTTTGTCTTCAACTAGCCCTGTTTCCCCATCAGATATATGAAAGGAAAGTTTGATAGATATATGTTAAATTCATAAGAGTAAGTAAAATATGGCAAAGAGGATAGTAAACACAGTAAAAATAATAATAAAAAGAGAATAAATAAAGGGGCTTGGACAGACCAATATAATAGCATGTTGTGAAGTAGAATCAATTTAGATCTGTGAATATGAATTCAACTTGCCAGAAAACTACATCTATAACATAAAAATGTAAAGGCTTCATTTCTCATACCATAATATCTGTTGATACTAGATCTATAGATCTTATTGATTTTGTGCAATAAGTACCACAGTATGTAACATGTAAATTTGAAAAGAAATAAAATGCAAATTTTATATAACTAACATTAGAGCACTCCATTCAAGACCACCTTTATTTAGAAAATATCTTGATAGAACACTTTAAGTGAAAACTGTGTCTCAAGACATGAATAGAGAACAGTAAAGCTAAGAATAGGAAATTGATTCTACATAAAAAGTTAGCGAGAAAACTGCAGTGCTTATAGCAAGGCATGGCCAAAACTTGGAGCCTGGATGTAATGTTGCTCAGGAGAAAATGCCATTGGTGGGATACCCAATAGTGGTGGGGTACCTAATACACTTCTTTTACAAGGAAATTTAATATTCAATTTTAAGTTTGTGGAACCTCAACATGAACACCTACCTTGCTCTGAAAATCCAGAGGCAAATTCAGCCTAAAGTTTCTGATATTTGAAAAATAAATTGGGCTGATTTTCAGCGCAAAGTAAAGAACTTCCACAAATGGAACTAACTCTAAAAGAGCGGGGCTAGAAAGAAAGGCAGTTAGGAGAATTTTAAGAAATGTCATTCTCCCCCACACCCCTACTGGTCCCCTCAATTATCCCTGAAGAGATTCCAGGACCTCCCCCTTCCCAGCTCACATGTAAAAGATAAGAATTACCAGGACTTTGCAATTCTGTAATAATTTTTCACACTTATCTCATGTGATTCTCACATAAGCAAATTACAGATTGGAAATTTATAATTCAGGTACATAAATGACCATACAACGTTTGACATATTTAGGTAGGTGTAAGGGAAAGCTAAACAATTTTAAGCATTAAAAAAATTTTTCATTGTTTATTCATGAGAGACACACACAGAGAGGGAGAGAGGCAGAAACACAGGCAGAGGGAGAAGCAGGCTCCATGCAGGGAGCCTGACACGGGACTTGATCCCCACTCTCCAGGATCACGGGCTTTGGCTGAAGGTGGCGCTAAACTACTGAGCCACTGGGGTTGCCCAAAGCTAAACAATTTAACATGTCTTCCAACTTATAGCCCCACGTTCTCTTAGCTATGCTAATTATTTCCAAACATGGTTGATGAAGAAATATATACCAAACTTCAAAATAAAAGTTAAATATTCTATCTTAAATCAGAGTGTATAATCATGTTTCTTAAAAATTTATTTTAAAAACAAGGTAGAATTATCTTCCTGATATCTGAGCATATTTTACCGGTTGTTCTGTTCCTTGCTCTTGCAGTTGCAAAATTCCATAAAGTGCGAGATGGTTCTGCTTTTACAACAGGCTCTGCTAAAATCACAGCATAGACCAAATACGCTTTGACATTACATGACATGAATACAAAAATACTCCTTGGAGGCTGAAATTGAATAAATACATAGCACAATAAGGACAACATTTGTGTTTTAAATCTGCATGGGTAAAATTAGATAATATAAATGTCTTGCAAGTATTTGTCAAGTCCATAAAACAGTTACCAAATTAATGAAATCTAAGTTTGACTAAATTAACAGGTCAATTTGATCAAAATGGTTACTTAGTTGTATAGATAGATGCAATCTTAGTGACAGTTAATTTTATCAAATCCTAATGTATCCCCAAAGAGTTTTTACCCATGTCCATCAAGAGCCCGGAATTTAAATTCTGAAGGACACAACATTTTTAACAGAACCTACAGACCTTCGGTTGAGAAGACAGAATAAGAAGTGCATGACATCTAGTGGCAGTTGCTGCAGTAACAGCGGAGAGTCCTAATTTGTTACTCAAATATTTGCTATGTTTTAAATGCAATTCTATACAGGTAGTTTTGAACTGCTTATTTACAGATTTTTTTATTCATTACTCCAATTACAAATTCATGACACATGAGAGTCATATTATCTTTTTATGCAATTTCAGTTATACAGTAGTTTCACCCCATATCTTAGAAGAATGCATGCTATTTTTCCAAACACACCTTTCTTCCCTTTGATCATTTTCTTAAAATACATTCCTTTTAAACATACAGCAAGGAATCACCATATTGTTCATTTCATAAAATCAATTTTTTTCACATTTGAATTACTGTGAAAATTATTTCAAAAGTATATTAAAATTCAAATTTTATATTTCATTTTAGGTTCAAGTGATTCTATTTAAACAAATAAAGAAGAAACACACACATTAATTATAGCTCTTATCTTCAAGCCAAACAACACATTTTGTGAAAAGCTTAAATGCACAAGGAGGCTTGGGGAAGAGCCTTGAGGGATGTACAGAAAGAATAATAATAATAACAATGGCCAGTACTTATTGTGAGCATACAATCTGTCAGATAAATGTGATAAGTGATTTACCTATATCATTTCATTTAATGCCAATAAAAACTCTGAAATAAGGTACTTTTTTTGCATTTTCAGAAGACACTGAGGTTTAAAAGTTTAGGCAACTTGTGTAGTCTAAACAGTTAGGATGTATTAAGAAATTGTCTGATTCTAGGGCTAAATTTGCAACCACTATGTTGCAGCGAACGTGTAGTTTCAAACCCAATTTCCCTATTCCTTCTTTCCTTAATTTATTCAACAATATTTATCAAATGTTTAGAGTGTGCCTCTTCTATATGCAAGGGACACATTAGTAAAATGCTATTTAAGCAGAGACTTGATGAAAATTAGGAACAAGCCCTCCAAGTCTCTAGGAAACCAAAGTGAGGAGCAATGTTTATAAACAATAACAACAGCAACAAAGAGTAGTAAGGGAGGAAGGGGGGAAAAATGACAATTAAGAGATGGAGGGATTTAGGTGGCACTAAGACAAGAGAATGAAGAGGAAATCTCTCAGTATATATTCCTTCAAATGCTCCTGTGGTCCTTGGGACCAGTGACAAGACAGCATGTTTTTGCAAGGTAGCCTTGATATTGTTTATTAGAAATTCTAGGAAGTATTCCAAAAATGCTGCCTGAATTCCCAAAATACTCCCTTTCACTTATCTGGTTCCTCTATGCAATATCTTCACATACATGATGTTTGGCCACTGTCTGTTTTTTTCTCAATGGAACTCTGTTCAAAGGGAGTCTTATACAAAGAAAGAGGGTGACAATAATTCAAGTCAATGCAAATGTGTGTGTTTGAGCTGATAAGGATTAAAAGACAATCTGCAGTCATAGAAGACATCTTTTAAGCAAACTGATGACATCTTCCTCTTCCTTCGACTGTATACTTTATTGCCTATTGATAAAAAAAATGGGTTACAAGATTAGCATATGGAAGAAAAAGACATGCTGAAGCTACCTTTTATGGCCACTTATTCAACAACTAATTAGATTTGGATGAAAGTTATTTCTTTCAACTTGCTAAATATGTTTCCCTACTGGGGTTAAGAATTCCAGTTAACAACTCTATTTATAGCTGATAGAAAGTGTTCAAAAGGCTGCATCAGCTTGCCCCAGTCTATGTGATTCTGCAGATAAATCACCAGGAGTAAAGTCATGCAATCTTAAAATGATCTATCACAACTGAAAATCAATATATCAAGCACATAAAATAGTGTAGGATAATTCACTTCCAAGTAATAAATTACACATGCATATCAATGCCACATGTAATGCAATACCTCATAAAAAATAAGCTTAAAATTCTTAAAATATATGATTAATGAAACTAGCACAGCCTGAAAAATATATATTATACTGCTTACACTAACCAATATATTATATTCAGGGTTTTATGCTTCTGAGAAATGGCATTTACATATACAGTATCAACAGTGCAGATAAATCAGGATTTCTTGCACTAAGTCCAATTCTTGGGGTAGTGATTCATGTTTTACTTTTAAAAATGGTGATTTACACTAATGTATTTCTCATAAAATATTTAATACTGCCTACAATTATTACCAAAACTATGTTCTAACCCTCTCTATCAGGATGCCCACAGAAATGCTTCCCAAAGCAATCATAAATTTGTGAACTTTGATATTTTACAATAAAGTGACAATATTTCAAACACAGAAAATTCTTGCACTACAAACCTGAACTTCCTTCTTGGCCTTCCCATCTGCTACAGATATCTGTATCTGTAATTATGTTTGGGATGCTGAGAATTCACTGGTTTAATGTGATCTCTGTTGCATTTGACCGTCTGCACTGACCACTGCATATGTGAACGTAACCAAAAACACCTTTTTGAGGCATGCTTATTAGAGAGTACTGACACTGATCACAGAGTACTGACACTGTTGAAGTTCAACTGAGCCCCCTCCTTCATGAAAACAGTGATGATTAGGAAATCTCCCCAACCCTTTGGTGTCCCAGGGGACAGTTCACTACAAAGAATCACTCTTGTCCATATGTCTGAGGTTAGACTTGTGAGGATCCCCCCTTGTGTACCTTTGGCAAGGCCAGACACAGACTCTCCAAATCCCCATTCTTTGCTCATAAATCAGTAGCTGAACTGTGTATCTTCACTGACCAATCTGGACAAAATGCTCACTAATTTGAATTGATCAAACTTTAGTTGGAGTTCTCTGCTTCCTATAGGTCCCTAAGTTTGGTCCATCCTAGAGTGTGAGTAAGCATTGCAAAGCTGAACAACCTGCTCTTTACTGCCTCCCCTGAGAATCAGCTGACCAGGGACTTTCTTGCTCGACTGTCCAAACGTGCCACACACTCATCCTACTTCGCAGTATCTGGTTATCTCTAGCCTTGCCTATTCTTCCCCATAAAAGAAGGGGCCTGCAGACACTGAAAATTCTCATGAGTGGGAGTATTCTCTCCATTGCAATAGTTCCTCCCCCTATTGCTATAGTCTTTTAGAATAACATCTCTCCTCACCAGTCAGGTTTTGTCTTTTTATTTGACAGCATCAAAAATATAGAGAATAAATTATGACTACTGAGAGTGGAGTATTTTCTCTTTAAGTTCTAATTGCTACATTAGGACATTGCTTTTTTTTTTTTTTTGTCTTAATAACAGCTTTACTCAGATATAATTCACATACTATAAAATTCACAATTTATTTATTAAAGTAAGCTCAATGCCCAATATGGGGCTTAAACTCAAAACCATAAGATCAAGGGTCACATGCTGTACAGATTGAGGCAGCCAGGTACCACCAAATTTATCTTTTAAAAGTGTGCAATTCACTTGTTTTTAGTATACTCTGAGAGTGGGACAAGTATTACCACTAGGATACTGCATTTTGAACTGTTAGTAAAGTATTAAGCTGGTTGTTTCATTTGTCTTTAAAAATCTTGCATAAAATTTTTTATGTAAATGTAATTTCTACATTCATTTCCACATTTCTTAAGATTGGAATTTTTACCACAAACATGTCTCTGGATATAAGTCAATGCCTCTTTTTTATTGTTATTTTCCAACTGATGTTTAAAACATTTTAGTTCCCTCCATTCATGAACTATCCTACAAGTGTGAGCACATATACTTCCGGCACTTTGCTAAACTTTATTTAAAGGAAAAATGTAAGAGTCTTAGATTCAACAAATGGTACACTGATCCAGTTTAGGGGCAGTGGAGATTGATCAGAAAGGCTTTCCAGAGAGAAAAAGTTTGATATTACCTCCAAGTAACATGGTAATGATCAGAAGTGAGGTGGTGAGTAGTCTAGGAAGACCTTCTATGAATAGGAAAGAGCAAATGCCCATGGGCCAGAGTGAGGTTAACAGGTCTAGGCCAGCTAGAGCTACAAGCCAGTGTGGTTTGTGGTCAGATGGAAGAGAGGCATTCATGCTATTCAGGACTGCAATGTGTCAAGTATTTGGGGTTTTATCCCAAGAATAAAGGGAAGCCATCAAACAGTTGTAAGTGGGGCATAGCATGATGAGATTTGCATTTTAAACAGATCACTCATGCTGGCTGAGGAGAGATTGGGGCAGGGAGTGGCTGCAAGGACAGCCACTATAAGGCTACATTTTCAGCCCAGTAATTTGGGTCACAGTTGTTTGTTTGTTTGTTTGTTTTTAATCAAAACTAAATAATACAATAGTCTTGTTATTTATGGTTTTTGTCGGAGATAAGCAGTATCACAATATGACATTCTCAGACTTCAGTTTTGGCAATCTAGATTTAAAAGGCGCTATATTTGCCCATTGGCAGAAAACCCTTTCCCAGAGTTGCTGTGCGTTGGGCTAATTTGGCAAGTTCCACAGCAGACCATCTGTGCAAAAATTCTCTGCTTTTTCTAGCACGTTTAGCTCTGTGGTTCTGTTTAGAATGGCCTCAAAATGCTGTTTCATTGCTTCATTTCAGTTTCAAGCAGAGGGAAAAAATTTAAGAGCTTCTTAAAAGGTTTTATGCTGAGTTAATTTTTATTTTTGCTCCTTTATTTTTCTATCAGTATAATTTCAGAAATAGGTGGTGCTAATTACCAGCTGATACCTGTTGAACACATAATTTCTGAACTTCAACTTCTTTGAATTTTTCCAACATTAATAATTAGGTTAATAATTCTAGGCTAGGCCACCCCTATTTTCGTCCTGTCCCTTTCTGTATGTATATAGTGAGTCAGTATATTTCACATTTACTCATGATAAATATTTACCTGCATTTTTATAATGAGTCATTGTAGACTCAGATCTTCAATATAGTTTCTCCCAAAAAATAACATGGTAAAGATATTGTGAAAAAAATATGAAGCTACAAAGTTACTTACAAGATATGTTTCTGAGTCTAAAGAGATAATGGATAAAAAAAATGTCTCAAAATGAAGCCAAATTTAAGTTCAGGATTTTTCTTTTATTTTTTCTTAAGATTTTATTTATTTATTCATGAGAGAGACACAGAGAACAAGAGGCAGAGACATAGGCAGAGGGAGAAGCAGGCTCTCCACAGGGAGCCCAATGTGGGACTCAATCCCCAGACACAGGATTACGCCCCTAGCTGAAAGCAGGCACAAATGAAAGCAGGCACAAAATTTGTTCAAAGTCAATCCTCTTTTTTGCAGTAGTTCCCTCCTTATCTTTTATCCTCCAATCCTACCTCCACCTCTGCCACCACTTCCCTTTCAGTGGGATTATTCTATTTATCCTCTCTTTCTTCAGATATTTCATCTCATGGGTAGTGAGGACACAAACGCTTTTCATCTCTTTTCTAAAATAGTTAATCCTAAAAATATTTATTTATTTATTTTAGAGACTGAGAGCACAAGTGGGGGGAGGGGCAGAGGGAGAGAGAGAGAATCCTCAGGCAGGTGCCCCATTTAGCACAGAACCTGATGAGGGGCTCAATCCCAGGACCCTTAGATCATGACTTGAGTTGAAACCAAAAGTCAGCCACTCAACCAACGAAGCCACCTTGGTGACCCATCTTTCCTAAAATAATTTAAATTAAAAAATTTTCTAACTTACAAAAGTATTCTTTCATTTGTTCACACGGAAAATTCCTATATAACAAGTTCTACTTAATCTATGAAAAGTCTTGAGATTCTATTAGCATTAGAAACTATGTTCTCTGTCTCCTAAAACGTTGTGTGCATGCTTTTTTTATCCTCTAATTTTTTTTGTACTCAAAATGCAAACATTTTATTGACAGACTGTGCCCTGAAGCAATTTCCATCCCCCAACCCCTGCCACTTTGTGTTTAATTATTGCAGCATTGTGATCCATCCTCAGTGTATGGGGTTTCCATTCATTTGAGATTAGATAACATTTTCACAGGAATGATCACATTCTTAGCTGTATGAATTGCTTCTGGATGTTTGTATGTTTTCTTCCATCCCACTGATCAGAACTCCTTGGCAACACCAATGACATGTTCTGTTCTGGACCTCATAGAAGGAAATTAGACTACTAAAGACCATTAATAATGTGCATTTTAATGGTTTTTGATGTGGGTGTATGTATATTTCTTTTTCTTTCCAGAATATGAGCTCTTTGAGGCCATTAAAATATGGTATAAATGAATACTCAGTTATAAATTCTGTTATTTTTCTGCTCCTATTGTTCTCTCTTCTGAAACAATATCATCTCTATCTTTGGTTTCAATTATCTCCAATTTGCAGATGTCTTAGTTCTTGGTCTCTTGGGGCCACATAATAAAATATCAATGGCTGGATAGCTTATAAACAACAGAAATTTACTTTTCGTGGTTCTAGAGCCTGGAAAGTCCAAGATCAAGTTACTAGCATGGTCACATTCTGGGGAAGGCCTACTTCCTGGTTCATAGCACTTTCTCACATTGTCCTCACATGGTGGAATGCACTGAGGATCCCTCTGGAGCCTTTTTTATGTGGCATTAATCTCATTCATGAGGGCTCCTCTCTCATGGCTTAAAGCACCTGCTAAAAGACCCACCTCCTAATACCTCATCTTTGGGGGTTAATATTTCAACATATGAATATTGAGAAGACAGAAACAGATGCCAACAGATGACTCACAAATCAGTATTTCCAATTCAGATTTATATGAACTCTAGACCAATTAAGGGATATTTCTTGATATATCCCTGGAATATATCTCCCCTGGGACATCTTTTGAATTCGATTTCTGTAAAACTAAACTCATGAACAGCCTCCAAACTCTTTCCCATGCTTGATCTTCTTTCAGTGTTCACTTAATTCTTAATTCATGGTATATGATTCTGCTAGTTAAGTATGCTTATGGGGTCATCTTTCATTCCCATAGGCACCCATCACCAAGTTCTATTGATTTTACTTCCTAAAAATGTCTTGAGTATGTCCATTTCTCTCTACCTGCTATAACAGTATCCTGAAATAAGTAATCATTCTCTTATCTTAGGGTTTCTTTCCTAATTTTTGTGGCCACTTCTTGGACTCTTGTTAATAAGCTCTCCAGAATTATCTTGTAGCCAGGACTACCTTTACGAAACACAAATCCAATGAATTCACCTTTTCACTTAAAACATCTCAATGGCTTGCCCTTTTCTTAAAATTAAGTCAATGCTCCATACTTTGTCTAAAAATTTCACAAAGGTCTGGCTGATTCCACTCTAGGCACACTGGACTCATCTTACTTGCACTGCTCATAAGTCCTCACATTTGCATGTGATTTTCCTTTGCCTGGAATTCTCAGCCTTATCCTTAACACATCTGTTTTTACCTTGTTAATTACTAGGCACCCTTTGTATTTTTGGTCTTGTGTCATGTGCTTTGAAAAGATCTTCCCAATATCTTTGATGAGGTCAAATCTCTCCTATATGTTCTCTTTTTGCCCCATATAGCTCTTTTTTATAGCACTTGTGCCAATTGCATTTTTATATTTATTAGGATGATGTTTTTCCTCATCATTTAATTTCTAGTGCCAAGCCCAGTTCTAGACAAATAGTAGATTCTTAAATCATATTTTTTCAATGAATGAATGAGGAGGGAATCAATACACCAAATTATGTTTTCCTCCTAAAGCTCTCTACAGTACTTGTACATAGTAGGTTCAGACACTGCCTATTGTTTAAATTACAAGGGGGAAAGGGATAAAAAATTAAAAGAAGCATCTCATAATAGGATTAACATCTCTCACAAAAATGCCCACTCTAGAAAGTCTAATTACTACATGTATGACTTGCTTAGCTGCAAAATTAATCATAGGCTTATTAAAAATAAGTTTAACTTTTCCTGAAATAGTTAACAGGATTTAAAAGCTTAGGATAACAAGATTTTGTGTTTCTCATCCAGTGTAATATTCTTAATGGAAAAGTGTACTTTTTAAGATCTAGTTCAGCTATCATCTCATTACAATTCTTCCTGATTCCTACTGGGAGAGTTGGATGCTATTAACTCTGTGCTTTTGCTTATGTCATTAAATTGTCTATCTTTAACATCATAAAGCTGTAAATAATAGCTGCAGAAAGGCCAAATCAGGAAGTATACCAACTAAACTTTATTAACTAATAAAACTGAAGGATAAAAACTAGATATCATTAGAAGTCATAGAACATAAACATAATCTCAACCATTCTTATGGGTTTGTTATTCAGTTGTTGCTCAATAAATGTTGTCCTCATCTGCTACACAGGATCTGTTAATATCTGTTAATATCACAGAGCTATCAGTTTTACTCAATCATTTATCATTGTTTTGCAAAATCAGAGGAAATAAGGTCAGAAGAAATAAAATGTATCTATTCATTTTTACACAGAGTTTTGTCACATAGACAATTTAATGAATTATATTCTTCTGCATGAGGAGACACTCAAAAGCTCTCACCTGAGTAACTGATAAACCTTAACTATCCCATAAAAATACACTTTTATCTTCTAATATCTTTTATTGTTAAAGACATGCAACTAAATTAAGCTTTATTAATTGACTGCTGGGCACAACTTCAAGATCTGTTCTCAAGATTATTTAAAAGTAATTTAATTAATGTAAAATTCATGCATCTTGTAGTCGTGAATTATGTTGATTTTGACTGGTTAACTTTGTCTATATTTAAAGCAAGACATCAGTGGCATTTGCTTTGCCTCACCTGGAAATTGACTTAAGGCACAGCCTGCTGGTTTTCAGTGAAACAGAAGTAATTGCTTGCTAAATGAGCTTTAGAGCCATGCTACATCTTGATTAAATGCTCTCTTTTTACCTTTTGTAACACTGCTCATTAACTAATACAGTCCTTAATAAAGAATTTTGTGTTAGAAACAATGTAATTTTATTTCATTTAATGTAATCATCTGAAGTTTTATTTAATGATTTACTCTAAGTATTAAATTATTTATAGACAAGAACTGTAGGCACATTTTCATGTTTCCTAGAGAAGAAAATGTGATATTATCAGCATGCTTCCTAATATAAGTATTACTTTGATAACATAATGTAGGTTTCATAAACACTATATGAAGGAAATACACTTTGAAAGAAAACTCCCTAGCACATATTGTAGTTATAACGCTGTCTGCATCATGAATTTATCAGACAGCTCTCATCTCTGAAAAACTTACCTATCTCATGTGAGTAATTAAAACTTGGAATTATGTTTTACTCTCTAGGAAAACATAAAAAACAATATAACTATTGTTTGGTTGTAATGGATCCAAAGCAGAGCGATAAAAATAACTATAGAGATTCTGAGTAAAATTCATGCAAAATTATGAACATTAGGAGCTAACTGGTCAATTTTTCCTACTGAATTTATATTAATATGTGACTTTATCAGGAATATTTAAAGGTTCCTTTCTTCTAATGTATGATGGCATCCTACTCTAGTTTAGAATTATATTTGCATATAGGTTAAACTCACTTCCTAACATTCCTGAAAATGTGTTATCTTAATAGTTTTCAAGTAGTTTGTTTTTTTTGTTTGTTTTTTGTTTGTTTGTTTGTTTGTTTGTTTTTTGCTTTTTTGCATTGACCTTTACATAAAATTAGGCTTGTGTGCAGAAGAATTCCCCAATCTTGGAATTGAAACATTTTGTGGAAAAATGAGAAGGTTGAACCAGCCTCTCAATATGCTGGTCAGTATAGCATACTATCAGTGCTGTGATTGGTAGTAGCTTCCACCCCCATCTCCTGGTATGCATTTTTCTTTTCATTGAAATTTTGTAAATCTTCCTTCAATTTTCAGTGACTGTTCTTTTTGCTCAGGCTGAAAAATCAGAAATTTTCCCTGTTTTCAAATTCCTGTAACATACTCAATATTTATTATGTTCCTGCAGGAGAAGAAATTTTTTTCTCTATTCTCCTATGTTCTTTTTTTTAAAGATTTTATTCATTTATTCATGAGAAACAAAGAGAGAGAGAGAGAGGCAGAGACACAAGCAGATGGAGAAGCAGGCTCCCTGTGGAGAGTCCGATGCAGGACTAGATCCCAGGACCCCAGGATCACACCCAGAGTCGAAGGCAGATACTCAACCACTGAGCCACCCAGGTGTCCCTATTCTCCTAGGTCTTTTGGCTGGCCTATTAATTAAATTGATGTATGACAGATCAAGAAGAGAAAAACTAATTTAATTACATATATACAGAAGCCCCATAAAAAATATGAAAACCAAGGACAAGCCACTCAGTTGGGGTTTATATGCCATCCAAAGAAATGGGATAGAGGCTTGGGGCTTTAAAGGGGAGGAGCATATTTCACAGGAAAATAAGAGCAGTTGTTTGGTTGTTTGGTAATTACATACATGCCCTGCTATGCAGATAGGTTTTTCAGATAAAAAGTTGTCTCTGAAAATAGCTCTCTTTTTGGTCCAGGCCCCCATCTAAATTATTTTAGGTAATTAAGGGAGAGGTAAATTTTTCTTGAGTCAGCTGAGTCTTGCCTACAAGCTCAAAATAATCCATACACATGCCAAAGTGGCATATTTTGGGGTCCTGTATTTTGCTTCCCCATATGTCTCTTTTGGTCAAGGACTATAAGTTGTGCTGGGGTTTCATACATTACTGTTAGAAGTTCTAACAAAAATCCATACCAGATATCATGTAATCTAATATAAGGAAAAGACTCGCATTTTAGTTTAATAGTTCATCCCATATATAAGTTGAAAAGGACTTAGTTTAGTGCATTAATCCAATGGTAAGTGGTATCTTTCAGTTGTATAATAACAAATTTGTCTATATGTAAAATGCATCTATTTAAAGTGTATGGAATGCAATGTACTAATATTATAAAATAAAATAATATAGTTTGATTTAAAGGATATTATCTCACTTATTTAAATATTAACCAGTTGGATGGCCTTTAAAACACACATTTATAAGTATATAAAACATATAACTAGTTTACAGAACAATATTAAAGATATTTATAAATATATCCTTTTGGAAAGAATCAGTCTCATGTGTGCAAACATACCTTAGAGCCATGAATCATAAAGTCACAGAATCAGATAAGAAAAGCAAGTTGCTTTTCCAGAAATTTAAGAGATTTGTATTTCAATCTCTCTTTGTGAGTGTCTATCCTGCTACGGTTTTCCCTGATCATATTTAATTTCACTTTTAGATAAGAACAGAGTCCTGCTGACCATATAATTTTAGCATACAGCAAGTGCCCAATGAATATATATTAATTGAACAAGTGAATAAATTAATGAATGAAGAATCCCAGTTGAATAGTATTTACATAGTCTCCTTATTTTCAATCTTTTCCCCTTTCTAAGCTGTTATGTGAGCATTGCTAGATGAATCCCCCTGGTATGCCACCATCAGATTTTCTCAAAAAACTTGTTTAGTTCCATAAAGCATAAAGCATGAACTCTGGTATGACTTTCATGGCTCTCCACAAAATGAACCCATTTGCTTTCCATATGTATCTTTCATTGTTCCCCTACACTAATCCTTGATCCACACAAACTGATGTACTCACTGCCTCTCAAACATTTTCAAGTTGTTTTCCTCTCTACCTTCATGCTCTCACCACAACTTTCCAAACTCCGATCATCCCTTAAGGAACTGTTGAGATCCTTAATCTTCAACAAAGTTTTTCCCTAACAACCATAGCCAAGCTGTACTCAGGAGTAGTGATTAAGAATCATTGCTGAAGCCCTGCTTTTTGGAAGTTCCCAGGAGTGCACACACACACAAAAAAACCTTACACCTACACACATCACTCAAACATCATAAGGGGTAGAGCAGGCTTGTTTACATACTCAATAATAGCACCCCCACCCAACACCTACTCCATCAGCAAGTTTTGCCTGCTGTTAACTCCCAAATGTATTCCTTTCATCCACTTCCTGATCTTTTAACTGCTGCTCCTGAGGATGATTTTCCATTACCTCTTGCATGAAAAGCTGTAATGCCTCCACTCTAGTGCTCATATAGCCTTCACTCCCTACCACTACTACCCCCCCAAGTCCATTTTCCACATGTCAGTTGTTTCTTTTAAAAAATATATGAATCTAATACATTTAAATATAAACTTTCCATCTTCCAGAATCTTTAATATTCCAATTATTTCTCATCATATTTAGAATAAAAAACAAACTTCTTACCAAGGCCTATAAGGCTCTACAGGAACTGGTCCCCAATTATCATCTAATTTCATTTCCTAGCCTTCACTCTTTGCTTACTATGGGGTTACATGAGCCTTTCACTGCTCATAAAATATAGCAACTCAGACTCATTTTGGTGAACTTGCACTGTCAATATCATTGGTCTGGAATTTGCCACTTTCAGACCTTCACATGGCTGGCTCATTGTCATTCAGACCATGGCTCTAGTGTTAGTTTCTCAGAGAAGACCTTAAGTAACATCCCTAACACACACACCACATCTAGTTTCTCTCACATCCTTTACTTGAGAACATTTACTACCACTGAAATAATACTGAGTTGTTTAGTCATTTTCTTTCTTATTTACCTTGACTCTAATGTGAACTCAAAGAGAAGCAAGACACTATTGGTCTTTTTCACTTCTGTATCTCCAATATCTAGAATGGTGTCTGTCAGAAGAGAGTAGATAGTCAAAAAATATCTTTTGAGAATAGAAATGGGAAAAAATAACAAAAAGTTAGACAAAATTATTCATGTAAAAGCATTTTGTATATTATTAAAATTTATGTTCATATTACAACCATCTATTTGACATTCAGATAAATATTGCCTTATACAAGCTGTTGTAATATTATTTATTACACTTATTCACTTCTATTCACCTATCTATTCACTTATTTATCCAGTTAAATTTATTAAGTGAGCACTATGTGTCCTGGGAAATACAACAGTAAATCCTGTAGATTCATTAGCCACATCTTGCAGGTGGGATTCAGTGGAATTCAACCTAGATCAAGATAGGGGGAGCAGTTAGGAAAAACTTCCCAGAGGACATAACATTTAAATGGAGACCGAAGAAAGCAGCAAATCAGACATAGGGTAAGGGATAGAAAAATAATATGTTTATCAACTTCTTTATCTCCCATATTACCCAACAATGTCCTTTGAACCAAAACTAGAATATAAAGAAAATAGAAGCACTATGCAGGTAGTAAACAGCAGCTATTATATTTGGCCCCCTGTACTTTAAAGGGCCAGGGTACAGATAAGTGAGGCAGGAGAGACTAGAAAAATAATATTTATTAATGCCTATAACATGCCAAATTCTGTGCCATTAGTTTTCACATGAATAATTTTATTTTATTCTTTCAACTGCTCTGTTTCAGAGGCTCATTAGGTTTTATTGACCTTCATAAATCATTCTTCTAGCTGAAGTTCTAACTGGGTCAATTCTGACTCTCCAAAAATCCATGTTCCTTTCTAACATGCTACCCAACTAAGACAGTAGTTGTCAACCTGCCTATACATTAGAATCAGGAAGCTGAGCCACACTCTAGACCAATAAAATCATGTCTGCACATGGAACCCAGGCTTCAATAGTAGTTAAATTTCTCAGGTGAATCTGATACACAGTTAAGTTTGGAATCATCGGTCGAGGCCAAGGACAGAGCACCAGCTAGTTTAATTAATTCATTGCAGTTATCTCATCCATATTTCTGCTTTTAAGTAAGATCTGACTCAAACAACAATAAGCAAAAAGAGATTATTCCATTCTTTGGCATGGCCTCTTTAATACATTAGTCCTAAAAAGTCAACTATGAAGGTTGAAGCAGCATAACTAAATAATTAAGCTACTTTTGTCTCTCAACATACCATATACTGTGTCTGTTTTAATAATTCCTGGCTCCACTAGCATATGCTATCAGATTTAATTCTCCATGGTCTGGCACTACATATTTTTAGTAACCTTAGCTTTAAAAAGAAGAGTAGAAGGAAGTAACTCCACTTACATAGCTACAGAAACATTATTTATTTAAATTTGCAAAAGAATATCACAAGAAAATTCATGAAACTTAAAAATTCATTTTCTTTTTATTTGCTACAACAAAAGATCAGTTGGCACTTAACAAAAATGCTGTCATATATATTATTAGATAAGGCATCTGTAGTTTAATAACAAAACAAAACAAAACACTACTGGTAGCCGTTGTTCTCAAATGAAACAATATCTTACTTTATCCTAGGTTACAAAACATTTTTCTGTCTTAAAGATGATATGTGGCCCTTGTCTTATAGTTATCATTATGAAATTTAGTACCACAAGAAATAGACATTGTAAATAAAGACCTAATTTGAATGTCCTCTTAGACTCTTGAGGTAAAGTAATGAGTCATATCTTAGGAAAATATTTTACACCAATCAATAGATATTTTGATCTTTGGTTCATCATTTTATTCATATGACTAATAACTACTTAGCACAAAGATCACTGAAAATTAAAGCCATATGAAGTCATGATGTAACCCTTTAACCCAATGATTCCTCTTCCCTCTGTATTATATCTATACTCATTAATCATGAACTTGATTCATTATTAGGAATTCTTAGATTAGAAATAAGATAGGGTTTACTATTATCTTTTTTTAAAAAGTGTTTTTGCTGCACAAAATGTTTGTAACAGCTTTACTCATAATAATCAAACCTTGGAAGCAACCACAATGCCCTTCAGTAGACATAGAAGAACCTTAAATGCATATTATTAAGTGAAAGAAGCTAAAGATTGCATACTGTGTGTTTCCAACTGTATGAGATTCAAGGCAATCCATTCAAAGAAAAGGCAAAATTATGGACATATTATAAAAATTGGTTGTTTCCAGGGGCTGGGGTAGGAGGATAATTAGGTGCAACCTAGAGGATGTTTAGAGCAGTGGAAATATCCTGTATGACACTATACTGATGGATCCATGTCATTATACGTTTATTTCAACCCACAAAATGTACAACACCAAGAATGACCCCAAATGTAAGCCATGCACTTTGGATGGTAGTGATGTGCTGATATAGTTCATCAACTGTAACAAAGGTACTAGTCTTGTGAGGGAGATTGATAATGGGGGAGGCTATCGATGTGTTGGGGACAGAGGATATATGGGAAACCTCTGTACCTGACTCCAATTCTGCTGTAAACAAAAAAATAGTTCTAAAATTGTTCTAAAAAAATAGCAGACCTGTACTGTTGCCATCCAAACATGGTGAATCATACAAACATACATACTATACAATTGCATTTATATAAAGTTTAAAAATAGGCAAATCTAAATTATTGCTTTGGAATAGCAAAGCAATTGCTTATCTTCTATGTGGTGTGAGGTGTTGACTATAAAACTGAATAAACTATGGTGTTAAAAATTAGAATAGTGTTTACCTTTGGGTAGAAAAGGGGGTGGTAGGTGTAGAGGGCTCTGGAGAAGTTTCTAAGTTGCTGACAATGTAATAATTCTTTTTTTTTTTAATTTTTATTTATTTATGATAGTCACAGAGAGAGAGAGAGAGGCGCAGAGACACAGGCAGAGGGAGAAGCAGGCTCCATGCACCAGGAGCCCGATGTGGGATTCGATCCCGGGTCTCCAGGATCGCGCCCTGGGCCAAAGGCAGGCGCCAAACCGCTGCGCCACCCAGGGATCCCAATAATTCTTAATCTGAATTGTGGCTACTAGATGTCTTTATTTTGGGCTAATTTATAGAGTTTATTAATTGCATACTTTTCTGCATGTAGATTAAGAAGCAAACATTTGTTAAGCACCTATTGTGTGTATGTAAGGTTGTGTTGGGCATTGTTTACTTTCATCTTTTCACTCCTTTGTTAATACCATCCATACTGGAAAAATGAAATTGCTTCCTTAGTAGGTCACCATTACATATCAGACTGAAGAGTCAGCAGGGTAGAGATGGGAACAAGAGAAAAATTTTAACTGCTTATAACATTATTATTTTATACTTATGAATAAAATAATACTATGATTATAAATAATTGATTTAATCTACTCATTAGGGAAATGCTGATATTTACTAGAAATACCTTATTGGCTACTAGCCTAACATATAAAAGCAAAATGTAATAAAACTGCAATTCTTTTAAAAAATATTCTAATATTGACTTTCCTTCACATCTGAACTTTTATCTCCATAATTTAATCTAAATTTGCAAGTTTTCAAAAATAATTATTGCATAAATTCAGCGGTATGAAACAAATGTAATAACATTTCCAAGATTAATATTAAATCATATTTTTAAGATCATCAAAATTACAATGACCTTAAGCCGTTTTATAGCCTCATCAGCCGTTGGCAAAAGAAAATTCTCCTGATGTGTCACTTATCATTTTAAGTTATATGTGATTAAGCAAGATTTGACCAAAAAAGTGACAGGTCAAATTTTCTCACGGTATTTGAAAATATGGAACTGCTACATTTGATCTGTAAACTGTGACACTGACTCAGACATGTAGCAGGGCAGAACCGAAGCCATCTGTCTCAAACTACAGAGAAAGAGTCTCAGCATGTGGCTTAGAGGCTATATTATGCTGATGACAAAACAGTCAACATTTACTGCTTGAAGTCAATTTCACCATGTAATAGGGTTAACTGTATATGCCCTCCACCCCATTATTCAGCACTATTTGCTCATTCATTTCTATAATACCATAGTTTTGTTGGTGTTTTAAGCTTTCTTATCTTATCCTCCTTATCCTGTGTAGTAGCTGCACTTTAGATATCTGTTATATTTGTGTGTGTGCCTATATGTGTTCTTAACATAACAGATATTTTCTCTAAATTATACTGGCCACTTTAATATGGGCTTCTTTTTTTAGGTAATTTACTAGTCTCAATTTCTTTTGAGTTATGATATGTTTTTCAATATTATCAAACTGAAAAGATTGATATAAAAGGATTTCTCTTTCTTGAAATGTATTATTTTGTTTCTTCTTTTACCATGACCATACTGTTCTTTACCTGTGATTCCAATTTGTATCAATCATGTTTCAAATAGTTGCAATGCCAGGCACTGGAGATAAAAATATAAGGAAGTAGGGAAAGATCAACACAAGTAGACACATAATAGGTGTAACAAAGTATCACAGGTGATGAAACAGATATATTAATGAGCTGTAGGGGTGGCAAAAGGAAGATGAACATAATTCTACCAGCTGGATAGAGATTTGAAAGCTGGGGGCCCCTGGGTGGCTCAGTCAGTTAAGCATCTGCCTTAGGCTCAGGTCATGATTCCAGGATCCTAGTTTCAGCCCCACATTGCATTGGGTTCCCTGCTCAGTAGGGAGCCTCCTTCTACCTCTCACTCTGCCCTGCCCTCCCAGCTCATGCTCTCTCTCTAGTTCTCTGTCTCCGTCTCTCTCAAATAAATAAACAAAATCTTAAAAAACAAAAAGACTTGAAAGCTGAATAGGTATTCACCAGCTGAAAGGCAGGTTGTGGTAACATAGGCATACAGACCAGCTTGAACAAAATCAAAGTCTGAAGTAGTCTCTCACTGTGTGTGGCACTTCTCAGTGTCTGGAGCAGACACTGTGACTCTCCGCATTGAAGAAAAGGGGTGTAAGGAGCAGGTAGGATGTGCCACTAGATGGATACAAGACTGAAGAAGTAGGAAGGACACTGTAAAAGATTGGGTATGTCTGTGGCACCTGGGTGGCTCAGCAGTTGATCATACAACTCTTGGTTTTGGCTCAGGTCATGATCTCAGGGTTGTGAGACAGAGCCCAGTGTCAGGGCTCCACACTCAGCAGGGAGTCTGCTTGAAAGTCTCTCTCTCTCTCTCTCTCTCTCTCTCTCTCTCCTCTCCCTCCACCCCTTTCACCCCAGACTCTTTCTCTGTCTCTAAAATAGTAAATAAATCCTTATGAAAGATTGGGTATATTATACTATGGTATTTTCCCTCATGCTGTAAAGAATCACAAGGCATGAAGCATCTTAAGCAGGGGAATATACAACCAGCTATCTTTAGCAGCAATGCACAGGGAAGACTGGGTTAGAGTAGGGTTCTAATGAAGTGATCCAAATGAAAGATCTGGATTTAAACAAACCTTTGTCGATATAGAAAGAAAACTGGGAATTAGAGATGTCAAGGAAATAGAAAATGCAGAATTTGGTGACCACAGGAAATAAGAATAGGATTCTTAAAATAGTTTTGAGAGAGAGAGAGAGAATGTGCAAGCAGGGAGGGGAGCACAGCGAGTGGGAGAGAAGCAGACTTCCTCCTTAGAACGGAGCCTAACACAGGCCAGTCTCAGGACCCTGAGATCATGACCTGAGCCAAAATCCAGTGCTTAACTGATTGAGCCACCCAGACATCCCAGGAGAAGGATTCTTGGGAGGAGTCTAGTGTACACAAGTTGTTTTGGGTTTTGTGTATTTATATTCTTTGAGTGACTGACTGGTATTTAGAATCTTGGGATTTGGAATTGAGGAAGGAGGATCAGGTTAGAAAGAAAGATGACTTTTTCACCATGTTGAACAAAAAACACCATTTCTATGCCCAGGCGAATTGCTCTCATAAGCAATATAAAAATAGTTCTCCACAGGGTGGCAGAATCAAAGCTAATATAGCAAAGGAAGGGGTTAATGGTGTCAAATGTTGTAGGAAAGCCAAATAAGATGGGACACCAAATGGCATACAGAGATTTAGCAGTTAGTCATCTTGCTGGAGCCACTCTGGTGGGGCTAGATGCCTGATAAACTGACAAGAATAAAGATGATACAATTAAGACAAGTACAGGAGACCCACATTTGAGACCTGCCTCTGAAGAGAAGGAACATAAAAAGGCATCTTGAAAATCAAAGTTGATTGAGAGATTTTTTCTTTTTATATTTGTTTTTATTTTTTTATATTTTATTTAAATTCAGTTTGCCAACATATAGTATAATACCCTGCTCATCTGTTTTTATTTTAATAGGAAAAACTTGAACATATTTTTGTCTAGAAGAAAGAAATCAGAGTGGTAGAAATATTGAAAATAAAGTAAGAATGATAAAAATTGATGCAGGTCCCTGAGGATTTTTAATATAGATTGTGGGGTAACAACCTTATCTAAGGTTACAAGAAAGGATGTGAGGATAAATGCAGATATTAGTACCTAAAAGTAGTATAGGGGTTTGCATTAGCTACCCTTTAAGCTCTTGTATTTTTGTATAAAGCTTTTATTTAATTTCTTTTATGTTGTTTTTATTTTATGTAACATTTTGCTTATGAAAGGCAGTCCATACATTTTTAAAATTTGATAAATATTTATTTCATAATAATTCAATGCAATGAATGTTCAAGATCTTTCCATAATTAGCAGTTGAGAAGGTATATTTCAGGTATATTCTTCAAAACATCTATTTGTTTATGTATGACATTTAACAATCTTTGTCTAGTCACTTACTCAAGAAGCAAATTGTATTGGAATAATGATAAAGATACATTTTTTTTTCCTGTTTACCACTACTTTGTCTATTCTGAAATGGTAAATTAGTAAGTAATTTTGGGGTGTATATAAATAAAATCTTGGAGAAAACCAAATGTCATAAATCAAAACAGAACCATTATGAAACCCACCATAGATTTAGCATGTAAAAGAGATTTGGAATTTAAAATAATTCCTTGGGTATTAGGTGCCTCTAAGATACAGCAATTTTCCATCATGTCCCTCCCTCCCCCAAACCCACTCTATGCTTGAATTAATCAGGGCCAAGTTTATCACCAGAGATAGGAGTCAGTCTATAGGACCCACAGTATTTTTAGGGGCCTACCAAATGTTTAACACCTTTTAAAATCAGAAGCAAAAAACTAAACTTTTAGGTCAAAGAAAATGTTGCAATATATAATTTTATTTGTCTTTATATTAATGCAGTTGCTAAATATAATTTTTAAAACTTTTTTGTGGAGGAATGGCCCATGAAGGCAAAAGTGATTTTGGTTCATGAAAGTCATAATGTGGCCCTCGAGTCTGAGGAGAATAGTGTTTTAGTTTCGGTTCCCCCCAAAAGGAAAAGGAGCTGTTATGTTGTGACCTTCTGAGAATCATACATAAGTTTTCAGCTGAACAACAGGTGAAAGAGAATTCATACTCTAGGAGATATCTATGGTTTGCTGTGTCATTTCCCCTTGGTCCACCAATGATTTTAGCTATAGCTCTGTGGACATCTCATGCCATGTTACACTTACACTGACAAGTGTTTCACCTAATACATGTGCCATGTTTCACAACTTTCCTTCTTCTGACTCAGCTGTCTCAAGCCATAGACACCTGCTCAGCCTAAGAATAATTACAGCCTAAAAGGTGCAGAAATATAATCAGATTAATTGAATAAATGTGTATTCTGCTCTCATTGGTTGGAGTATTTCATAAATGTCAATAGATTAAGTTGGTAATGGTATCATTCACATCTATATACTTACTGATCTGCTATTTACTTGCTCTGTCAATTGTTGAGAGAGGAATGTTGTAATTTTCAACTATAATTTTGGATTTGTCCATCTCTGTGTTTAAGTTCTATCAACTTAACATATTATATTTAACATAATATAATCAATATGATTGAGTCTATCAATATGATTGAATTTATTGTCTTGCTTTTTGTTTCCTATTTGATCCATCTGCTCTAATGTATTACTTTCTTTTCCTAACTTCTTTTGGATTAGCTAGGTATTTTTTTTTTAATTTAAATTTTAGGTAGTTAACATACATTGCAATATTGGTTTCTGGAGTAGAATTCATTGATTCATGACTTATATACAACACCCAGTGCTCATCATAACAAGTGCCCTCTTTAATACCCATCACCCATCTAACCCATCTTGCCCCCATCAACCCTCAGTTAGTTCTCTGTCAATAAGAGTCTCTTATGGCTTATTTCCCTCTGTCCTTTTTTTCTCCCCCATCCCTTCTCATGTGTTCATTTGTTTTCTTTCTTAAATTCCACATATGAGTGAGATCATATGCATTTGTCTTTCTTGGACTGACTTATTTAACTTAGCATAATACACTCTTGGATTAGTTGGGTTTTTTTGTTAAAGATTTAATTTTATCACTTTTGTTGATTACTGTCACATTTCTTTCTTGTTTTCCTTAGTTGTCTAAGGCAATTGTTCTCAGTTGAGAGTAATTTTTACCCAAGGGAATTTGGTAACACCTGAAGACAGTTTTAGTTTCACAACTGAAGGAGGTGCCACTGGCATCTAGTGAGTGGGTAGAGGCCAGCCAGAGATGCTGTTAAACTTCCCACAATGTATAGGTCGGCCCTCAACAACGAATTATCCAGCTCAAAATATTGATAGTACCAAGCTTGAAATTACTTCTATAATGTATACAAAAAAATATTTTTAGCCAATCACCTTAATATAATATTATACTACTTCACATATAGTTAAGGAACCTTATAACATCATGCTTCCATTTTCCTTCCACCCTTTGTGGTACTATTGTCAAATGTTCTAATTCAATGGTTGTTATAAATGTCATATTATTTTTTTGATTTATTTTTTTAAAAGATTTTATTTATGTATGAGAGACACGAGAGAGGCAGAGACATAGGCAGAGGGAGGAGAAGCAGGCTCCACGCAGGAGCCGGATGCAGGACTTGATCTCGGAACTCTGGGATCATGTCCTGAGCCCGAGGCAGATGTTCAACTGCTGAGCCACCCAGGCATCCCTTTTTTTGCTTTAATCGGTCCACTAACTTTTTTAAAGGTATTTTATCTCTGCTTCTAAGGTACATATTATTTAAGATATATAGTTACAATGAAAAGATAAATTTTTAATTGCCTTCAAAGTCATATTTTAAAAATTAAAGTCTGGCCAGTCCACTGACTTGTAATATTTTCATACTAGTTATCAATCAGTAAACCATCACACTGGTGATCTGGCAATCATTAGTATAGCTAAATAAGTGGATCTGCTCTCCTGTAATCCATGTGTTTCATCTTGTAAATATGACCTGACTCTTCCTACAATTCTCTCTACAAATATGTAGTTGCTAGCTTCTGTATCATTTAAACTGTGGCATTTTCCTTGAAACACACCATGTTCCACTAAGTTCAATGAGGTGTTTTAGAAATTTTATGTAATGTTGCTGGTTTTAAAAGATTCATATTTTTCAAAGTTAAAATTATATATCTTTATTATTCGGTATGCACATTTTTATTGTTCCAGGGCTTTTATGTAAATAGTCTTGCTAATTTTAGTTTGTTACTAAATACATTTCTTTTATTGGGTTCATATTTTAAAGTCTGAGAAAATTTAACATTTAGAAGAGAAAAAAATGGGAAATCTATTAGAATTAGAGGAAATTTAGTCTTAGAACTTAAAATTTTAAAGTAGATTTCCTCTTATAGTAAACATTCAAAATAGTAAGGGAACATGGGTAGGGCTTAAGAGCCTAATACATTGCAAATAAAAAAGACCATTTAATTTCAGAATTAGTAATTCCGTATCTGTATCTGTTTCAGATAGAGAAACAGTATCTTCTTGAAACCTTATGTATGTCATGGTCTTTTTGCATTAAATCCCAGCCAGGTGATCTTGCTAAGAATCTATTGAAAACAGCATCAGGGGCAGCCTGGGTGGCTCAGTGGTTTAGTGCCGTCTTCAGGCGTGATCCTGGAGACCTGGGATCGAGTCCCACATCAGGCTGCTTGCATGGACTGATGCAAGGATCAGTCCAGGATTGCGCCCTGAGCCAAAGGCAGGTGCTAAACCGCTGAGCCACCCAGGGATCCCCATACAACCAGATTTAAAACAACCATGTGTTAAAGATATATTTAACTAATTAATGAAGAACAAGTGAGAAGATAAAGTTCATTCAAAGAAATTAAAAGGCCAAGTATTTATAGTAAATAAAGACAAAATAGGGAGAATAAAGATAGCTGAAAAAAAATCTTGATTTGGGGGGTAGACAGAGCATCTGCCTTTGGCTCGGGGCGTGATCCCATGGTCCCTGGATCAAGTCCCACATCGAGCTCTCTGCATGGAGCCTACTTCTCCCTCTGCCTATGTCTCTGCCTGCCTCTCTCTCTGTGTCTCTCATGAATAAATAAAATCTTAAAAAAAAAAGAAAAAAAAAGACAGTGCCAATGGGATTGGGGAGCTACTCTAGGCCTTGCTTAGAAAAACAGGATGGTTTAGAGTCAGAAGGGCTTAGACATTAGGGAAATTAAACATTCTAGGGAATCATTACAAGACGAGGTTTTAACAGAACACTTATTTTCCTTATTTATCGTTACAATGTTTTCTCCAACTGATCCAGTTCTCCACCATAAAGCGTTAGGTTCGAAGACAGTAAAGAGAAAATCAGGGGAATCTATTTTCTAAAATCTTCATTAGTGGTACCTAGGTGACTCAGTTAAGTGGCTGCCTTCAGCACAGATCATGATTCCAGCGTCCTGGGATCAATCCCCAGAGTCAGGCTCCCCATTCAGCAGGAAGCCTGCTTCTCAGTCTCCCTCTGCCTGCTGCTCCTCCTGCTTGTGCACTCTCTCTTATTGTCAAATAAGTAAACAAAATCTTCAAAAAAGAAAAAGAAAAAGAAAATCTTCATTAAATCAATTTTCTTTAAGGTACCCTTGAATACTCCTAAAAAAGGATGGGCTGTTTGGCTAATTAAATGTCTCAAAATATGTTTTCTATGAATAGAAAACTTATTTTAATATACATATTGAACCGTAGAGACCACAACTATGTGAAAATATATTTGAATATTAAAGTATCTGTTTTATTTTTTTATTTAAGTTAATTTAAATATTATAAGATGTACAGATCACAGTTGTATGAGTTTGACAAATGTCTGTATTCATATAGCCAATATTCTAATCGATACATAGGCCATTTCTATCAATACAGAAACTTTATCCCATTCTCCAATCAACTCTGACCATGGAAGCAGCCACTAATCTGATTTCTATCTTCTTAGGTTAATTTTGCCTATTTTGAATTTTATATAAATTATTTCTTTACTTAACATGTTATTAAAATTTATCCATTTTGTCAAATAGCCCCAGAACTAGCCAAGGGAATGGGCTAGTGATTATTCAGAATGATGTATTAAATTATTGCTACTGGGATCCCTGGGTGGCACAGTGGTTTGGCGCCTGCCTTTGGCCCAGGGTGTGATCCTGGAGTCCCGGGATCGAGTCCTGAATCAGGCTCCCGGCATGGAGCCTGCTTCTCCCTCTGCCTGTGTCTCTGCCTCTCTCTCTCTCTATGTGACTATCATAAATAAATAAAAATTAAAAAAATTATTGCTACATATTTAATGCATATGTCACAATTCATCTACTCCTTCGTTGATGGATAGTAGGTTACTTCCAATATTGAGCTATTATAAGTAAAGCTGATATACATAGTCATGTATAATTTTTCTATGTTGTATATTTTCACTATTCTTGGGTAAATACCAAGGAGTGGAATAATTAGATCATAGGGTAGTTGTATGATTCATTTTATAAGAAACTGCCAAACCATTTTCCAAAATAGTTTGACAATTTTACACTCCCACCAGCAACATGAGAATTACATTTACTCCACATCTTTGCCAACATTTTGTATTGTCCATAGTTTTAATTTTCCTCAACAAATGAGTGTTTAGCAGTATCTCATTGTACTTTTTATCTGCATTACCCATTAAAAATCTTTTCATGTGATTACTAAACATTTAAAAATTTTC
Source organism: Canis lupus dingo (assembly GCF_003254725.2). Classification (NCBI taxonomy): domain Eukaryota; kingdom Metazoa; phylum Chordata; class Mammalia; order Carnivora; family Canidae; genus Canis; species Canis lupus. The sequence continues at coordinate 23,383,879 of NC_064250.1, read as the reverse complement.
TTTTAGAAGGGTTTATTCAAATATGTCTTTTTACAAGATTTTTTAACAAGATTTTTTTGTAAAAGTTTTTTATCTCCCTCTCAACTGCCTGCTTGTATCAAGAAGAGAGCTATGAATAGAGGTTCCTCTTTACCTAAGAATCTTGTCTTCATAAAGGGTAACCTTTGTTTTCCAAACACCTGCTTTTACCTCTTTGCTAATTAATTGTCTTCCCCCTTTTGTATTCTCAGACCCTATTCCTCTTCTTAGTTTATATAAGCATCGCGCTGCCTATCTTTGGAATTTCCATGTCTGTGTAGATCCCCCAGAAGTATGCTATTAAATTTGATTTTCTCCTGTTAATCTGTCTCATGCTTATTTGATTTTTAGTCCAGCTAGAAGGACATTGAAGGGCAGACGAAATTCTTCCTCTTCAACACTGGATGTGGGTTGTCAGATACATGTTTACAAGTATTTTCTCCCAGTCTGTGATTTATCTACCCATTTTATGAATAACATTCTTTGCTGAAGCCTTGAGGCCATAGGTTATTCTTATGAGAAAATTAGAAATAGGAATTTTCTAAACTATGAATATAATATATCTGCATATTTAAAGCCTGGTGAAGTAGAAAAGTTAGTTTTGTTATTGTGGTGTCTAAAAATTTTAAAAATGAGGGCAGGTTTGGAAAGGAGTATTGAAAAGCTTTGGAGAAAGGAAGATCATGAATGACAGGCACCACAGCTTAAGTTTCAAGGTGAGGAGGGGATAGTAATAACATATGAGGAAGTAGAGAGGGAAAAATACACATGAGGAGTCTTCTCCAGGGGGAGAGTAGAACCTTAAAGCCAGCAAAGATAGCTTTCTCTAGCCCTCTACTCCTTCTCCTCCTTGCACTTTGAAGAGTATATGAAGTCCTATCTCAAAATAATTGGAGATAGAAAATCATTAAAAGCCTAAAGCAGTCAGATTTAGCCACAGCTTAACACATTATCAGGCAAATAGAGAGAGAGAGAGAGAGAAAAAAGAGGTGGCTTTATACCCTAGATAGATGATGAAACTGAAAACCCAAAGTTAGATTAAAAACACCAATTCCATATATACTCTTTTAGCATCCTAAGTGCTTTTGTCAAAACTGAGCATGGCAGAATGACACAAAAGAAATATATGAACCAAGCAATTTTACAAAAAATAATCTCATCATGGAGAAATGCCTTAAACATATGACCTAATAAAATAGTATAATGAGACAAATCAAAGGCCAAAAACACTCTTCAGAACTCTTGAATTCCTGGAGCCAATTCCTGGAGGGGCTTCCCACACAAAACCAAGCAATTCTCAAGAAAACAGCAAGGTGTCTGAGAATTCAAATCAGTTACAACATGGTCTATAGGGAGATTGCATCAGATTCCACAGGTAAAGCACTCAGACCAGGAGACTACTCCCTCCCCAACTTCAGATGCCAGTCACAAGCCCATATTGTTATTTGGACTCCTGAATGACTTATAACACAGAGGTTCTCACAACCTCCTCTTCAGACTCAATTAATTTGCTAAAGCAGCTCACAAAAGTCAGGGAAATATTTTACTTACTAGATACCATTTTATACTAAAAGAATACAGTTTAGGAATAGCCAGATGGAAGAGATGCATAGGGCAAGGAATGTGAAAACAAGGATGGAGCTCTGTGCCTCTCAGAGTGTGTCACTCTTCCACCATTCTCCTGGGATCTGTCTCTATCAGTAAAAGCTCTGTTTTGCCCATCACTTTTCTGAGGTAATTATTGAATTAAACATAAACATGAGGTAATGTTTTGCCTATAGGAATATTCTCAAGCAATTTCTTCCTATGAAAAACTAACCCTCTTTCTGTATTTCAATTAAGAATGTTCTTTTGTAACACAAAAGTCTGTCTTGAGACCTTGACTCTCTTCATGCTAGCTCTACAATTTTATTGTTTCCATTGTGAGATGTGTAATTAAATCATGTGCTGTAAAGCACAGTACCATTCAATGAAAGAGTGTCTTTATATAAGATGTTTCATTTTCAAAGTGACTTTGACCTTTCTGCTCTGGGCCCATTGAAATGCATTCTGAAGAGGATAAAAGGAAATGGTTTGTCTTTCACTACATTTAGGTTAAAGTCTGAATTTTATTACTATTATTTAAACATATGCTATTTATCTTTTTTTTTTTTTTTTTTAGGTTGCAATTTTTGGAGCACCAACTACGTGCCGGATACTTCTATAAGAAAGTACTTTTAATGTAATATCTTATTTAATTCTTACAACATCTTTACAAGTTAAAGCTTAGAAAAGTTGGATACTTTCTCTAAAGGTACATAGCTGCAAATTAAAACTCTGAGAATTGAAGTAACATCTCCAAGTGCCAAGTATAACTAAACAGTAAATGACAATTAAATGCAATGTGCTATCTTGGATGGCATCCTAAACCAGAGAAATAATATTTCTAAAAAGACATTATTAGGATTCTCTGATGTGATGAAAGTTCAATTTATATGTCATGATAAATTTCCTGAGTTTATACTGTGGTTATATAAGAGAATATCTTTATTCTTGGAAAATGTATTCAAAAGCATTTATGGGAAACGGACTTGATGTCAACAACTTAACATGCAAATGGTCCTGAAAATAATATTAATTTTATATATACACACACACATACACACATTCTCTTAAAATGTTAGCGACTGATGAATTAACGAGTTTTCATAAAGAGTGAATAGGAATCATTTCTATTATTCCTGTAAATCTCTGTAATATTGAAAGTATTTCAAAGTTAAAACCTAAAAAAATTCTAAAAATAGTGAAAGATATCAGTTCAAAATATTGCCATACATTTATTTTTAGTTTTTGGAAATGTTGTGTTCACTGTTGATTGTTGCATAACATATGAGCAAGATTTGCAATATTACCATTCTATTCATGGTAATGGAAACACTGCATTGGAAATAATATTTTCAGTTAAATCAATTACAAATTTTTACTGTATTAAATATTTTCTGACATAATATTAAAATGTTCTGCAATGTACTGTAAGCCCTAAGAGTGTTGTGTTGTCTTTGTTGTTGTTTTTCTCTTTTATTTTGTAATGCAAGTACCTGACTTAAACATTGATTGCCAAGGCATCCACTTCAAAGAGGACTATCTGAAATAAACACTTTGCTAGCCACGTGGCCAGATAAAGAGCCAGGCCTTCTCCAGACACTGAGACTCCTTTTTTTTTTTTATAAATCTTGATTGATTTCCATATTGACCTTTTATAGACCACTTATTTTTTCTCCTCCCAAAGCTTTAAATTCCCACTCTTATATTTTAAATTCACCAATAAACACTAAACTCATGAAAATTCCAGGCCCCCACCCTCGACCTCAACAAAAGCAGAACCCCAGGTCCCTGTACTTTCTCCCCACCACCCCTGCCCTGCCTGATGCAAGCTCTCTGCGAGGCCTTAGGTGTGGTACATAATTTCCAGGTCTCCGGAGTAATAAATCTTTATTTTTTCAAATTCCCTGATGGCTATTGCTGAAGGACCTCTTGGAATCATAGTAATAACAATGAGAATCATCCAACCACGACATTGATCACAATATTGATTATTGACAGGCTAAGGCTGGCAGAAAACAAGCAAAAAAAAATCTATTTTGTAATCATTTTAATAGAGAAAGCCACCAGATTTTAGAAGTGCTCATGAATACCTTGTATGCACATGAAATAGATTCAGTGCCTATAGCTGTATTCCTTGTTTTCAAATTACCATGAAGGATATGCTACTAATTACAGATCAAATAAATATTTCTATTATAGTTCCTTTTCTCCCTGAAGCTACATTTTTTCACTTAAAAAGGAAATACGTAAAATCAGTAATGTTATAAAATCTAATTCATTCAAAATCGTTTTTGCAAATAGTATAAGAGTTACTGTAGATCTAGTAAGGAAAGATTTTGGCCTGAGAAGCATAATCACCACAAAGAAGACTCTTTAGAGAATGATGGTTTTCCATTCAAAGGAATGGCTTTTATTTCTTCTTCCAAAAGCCAGCTGAAGAATGGTAATATTTCTCTTTCTTTGTTAATACCAACAGTTATTAAATACACATAGAAGTTCATAAATACTTAAAATATTAAGTTTTACCATAGCTTTTCATATGTCAACTAGAGAATAACTATTTTAATTTTGTTAATTCAGGGTCCAAGTTTATTATTGAACATTTTAACATTAAATAAATCATATGAAGTTTTATATGTGAATAAGATATTACTTAAGCATTGTTATTTAGTGGTTTATTGTTGTAACAGTTCATAGATATATGGGGGCTGATATTGCCTGTATGTGAAAAAGTTAAGTCATCAAATACTTATACTAGTGTATTTCATCTACTTTGAAAATAAGATATGTTTATAATTAACATTCCTTAAACCCAAAATATATTCAACTACCTACCTTATATTAACTTTATCATCTCCTAAGACAATACCTCCCAGGAAAAAAGGTTATATCTTTTCAATTCCTCACCTTCATTCTTACTTTGTGGACAATAACCAACTCTATAGGGTGAGAATACTTATATGTGATAGTCTTACACTCCACTAGTTGTGTCACTTAAGTCAAGTTACTTAACCTTTCACAACTTCTGGTTCCTGACAAAAGGAAATAGGAGTGTTGTCTATACCACATGGGGTTGTTTTCAATATTGTCTGGCATAAAGAGAATTAAACGAGATGAAGTATAAGAACACTTATCACAATGACATGTGATATGTACTCAAAGAATGACTGAATATTTTTATTGTCATTTTTCTTTCTTTCAGGTGACTTGTGCAATTGTGCATATAGTCTGAGATTAGGGACATTCAAGTCAAGTAGTTTCTTTGTCTATAATCCTCTTCTTCCCTATGTTTCCTTCAACTCTTGTCCAATTGCCTAGGGAAATTACCCTCATGTATACCCCTCCCTTATTGCAATTTTAACTTTTCAAAAATAACATGTATTATTGCTACTAAATACTGATGCTGTCAATATACCAGTTTATTGGAAAATAAATTTATAATTTTTAAAATAATATGGTAGTGATATTTTATTAATCCAAGGCAGTATACTTTTCTTGCCACAGACAAGCCTAGTTAATATGTGAGAAACAGGAATGATAAACGAAATTTTTGGTCCAGAAACATAAAACTATATAATATAAATTTCATACATAGGACAACAGTGAACCCAGATTAACAATTTCATTAAAAATTCAGTGTTTTTCTAAATATCCATCCCACCTTCTCTGTCATAAGGTTCATTTTAAAGCTTGCTCCAATTATGGTCACAGGATGACTGGCAATAACAACCAGTTATCTGCTTCTTGAACAGCCAGAGGGAAAGTAAGTGTCTAACCTTAACCAATGCTTCTCAAATTTAATGTGCATGTAAATCACCTGGGTGGGAATTTTGTTAAATTGAAAATTAGATTCAGTAGGTCTTCAAGTTCAAAATCTTACACTATTAACAAGCTCCCAGATAAGATCAAAGTTGCTGGTGTGTGGACCACACTTTGGGTGACAAGGTTGTAATAGTGGTTCTCAAAGTATTGTCTTCTTCCAACCAGTAGATTAATAATTGGGTCCAACCTATGACCCCAGAAATTCTGGGGATGAGGCACAGAAATCTGTATTTTAACAAACCTGCCAGATGATTCTGATGCATACCAAGTTTTAAAATTACTGATCTAAATCATACACAAAAGACCTGGGTTTACTCTCATGGAAACCCAGTTGATTACCATGCACTGAGTAGCTTCAGCCCAATATACTGATTCATTGATTCACACAATCACTGGGGGCAATGAGAATATAATCATTTTCATTAGTCTTGGAAAATAGAACTTTTCTTATGGCTGGAGATGAAATTTTCCTATCCGAACTTCATGATGACAACACAATGAGAAAATGGAAGAATGGTAGCTGTAGAGAAAAATGACAATTTCCACTGGGTTCCATTACAAACCCAACAGATAAATTGGGTAATTGACCTAAGAGTCAAAATGATTCAACAAGTGTTTGCCAAATGCCAACTGCCCATCTGTATATGAAGCATTAAACTAGGTACTGTGAGGCATAAAATGCAAGATGCAATCTAAATGAGGAAGTATGAAACAAAGAACACTCATCAGCCTCATATCTATTTAACCGCAAAATAAGTGATACCAAAGTGGGAGGAGATCACACTGTACTTTTTTAAAGGAAAGAGAGGGGAAAAAAAGGAAAACTAGTGACCTTGAGAAAATGGAGCCCAAGCTGGGACTTAAAACTCTCATAAAAACTAGATACCAGGAAGGGAAAGGACAGATATTCTAGGTTGAGTGAATTATAAGGACTTGACTATAAACATTCAGAAGATAAAAAACAAACCATGCCTGCTAAAATAAATTGGGAAACTATAATGTGTTAGACCAAGTTATAGTTAGGTCAAATTATATAAATCCATCAGTGTTAGGTTTTAAAATCTGGATCAACTCTAGGAGGTAGATATTATTACCCACAGTTTAAAATTGAATCACTGGAAGATAAATTAACTTATCAATGTCATATAGCTAGTGAATGGCAAGTTGGACTATAATCTGGAAAAGCTGAAGTTGGGAAAGATACCTGGAGGTTTAAGGAAGTAATCTAGCCATGTATTAAGAAAGGCTTCATCCAAGGTAGTGGCAGTGACAATAACATGGAGAAAGAGATTAATGAGTAAATCATGAGAACACATTTTTAAGCTAGAAAACTACTAAAAGGGAAAATAGAAGCAATTGGTGCCAAATGAGAGAGAAAGAAGTTATAGGAGATAATCATGAATTCTAGTCGGAGTAATTACAGTAATACTAGAAATATACATGTTAGGAAGAGATCAGTTTGGAAAGAAAATTGTGAGTTTTGAAGTGATAGACTTTCAATTGAAATATAAGAAGGTAGAATGTAAAGGTTCTGAGTATGGGCTTTATTGTTAGATAATACAAGATAAAACTCTGCTCCGTACCATAAGACCTTAAGTGGTCATGGCCAATCTCAATTAGCCTTAGGTTTCTCATTTATAAATGGGAATAATGATAATAATACCTAACATTGGTATTTTGAGAATGAAACAAAATAATTAATGTAAAGTACTTGGAAATATTCCTTGCACATAATACATGGTCAATAAATACTAATTATTTTATACTTGTTATTATTAACAAATGACTAGATGCAATTTCAGATTTAGTAGTATAATTTATATTCGTGAATATGAAAGTTGAGATCGTAGAATGAAGAGAAGTTTGTTTATTTATTTATTTATTTATTTATTTATTTATTTATTTCATGGTGAAAAAATTTATGTTTAGATTTATAGCCGGCTGGACTCAGTTTACATGATCCCAATTTTGTTGGCAATATCCAAAGCATCATAGTCAGGAGCCAGTCGAACATATGCTTTCTTCTCTCCATCAGGCCTGCTCAAGGTGTTGACCTTGGCCACATCAATGTCATAGAGCTTCTTCACAGCCTGTTTGATCTGGTGCTTATTGGCCTTGACATCCACATGAACACAAGTGTGCTGTTGTCTTCTATTTTCTTCATGGCTGACTCAGTAGTTAAGGGGAACTTGATGATGGCAAAGTGATCAAGCTTGTTTCCTGGGGGCGCTCTTTCGAGGATATTTGGGCTGCCTCTGGAGACGCAGGGTCTTGGGTCGTCGGAATGTAGGTGACGTCAGAATCTTCTCTTTTTTTGTGACTGTGCACGCCTCTCAGCACCGCTTTCTTAGCTTTCAAAGCCTTTGCTTTGGCTTCGGCTTTGGGAGGGGCAGGGGCTTCCTTCTTCGCCTTCGGCGCCACCTTCGTGAAAGGGCTGAAGAGAAGTTTAAACATGAACAGAGTAAAAATTATGACAGGCAATAAACCATATCATAGAGAAAATCTGAATGAAAATACTCACCCCTCTGAAGCTCACTCTAATTTTAATCAAAAAAGACCACTGACATGTAGGAATAAAACTATGACCAGCCCCATTGGAAAGGCTAACATTTATCAAGTACTTATTTTGTGCCAAACTTTAATATGTATTATCTCATCTATGTAACATTCCATTCTATTAGTATCTCCATTAAATAAGTGAGGATGTTGAAATATGGACTTAAATAGTTGTTCAAAATCACAAAGCTTACATGTTATTAAGCAAAGATCTGGCTACAGACACTCTAGAACCCAGGTGTTTAGATACTATACTCTGTAATCCAAACTGCATATTCAGAAATAGGAAAAAATACAGCTGAATGACTTTGAGTGACTCTTTTTAAATACCCTATCAAAGTGTACAAGTATGGTGGTTTGAATTAGATAATTTCTGCAATCTCAGATATCTTAATACTTTAAATTAAATTTAAAATTCATGTATGTTACTTAACAATTTTGAATTGGTCCATTTGTTTTTCAAGGAAGCAATGGCTTAGTAAAAAATTTTTATGGAGAATAAAAGTTTTAGTTGACAGAAACACATCCGAGGCCCTCTAGGCACAACTGAAATATAATTCTGTTGAAGTCTGTAAATAATAACCTACAAATGAAGACTCTAGAGAATTTTATAATAATATTTTGTGTACAATACCTTTTCTTGAAATATCTCAGTGGACTTTATTATGAATTATAATTATAATCAAGCTTCAGAATATCCCTTTGAAAGTTTTGTGTGTGTGTTTTACCATTACAGATAGTAGGAGGAATATTAATTTTTCAAGGTCATTCAAAGAGTCAGAGGCTGTAGTAGGAATAGAATAAAAGGTTTCTAACTCAAGTCATCTGATAAATATCACCATGGGTTTACAAAGGGTTTGGCAAAGAACATTAAATTGTCAGAAGAAATCACAGTTGATGAAAGAAGTAAGTATACTGCAGGAAGGTCAAAGTAAGGAACTTTGAAAGTTTTAATTTGTTTAAGAAGTTTAAGAATATTCTTACTTCTGTGCTCTCCATATGCATCTCAGTTGTTCCATAATTCAAAATAATGAAGAAATTAAGAGGAAAAACAAATCCGAAATTGAACTTCTCCTGAATTTCATATTTCTAACTGAAATATCAGTGACAGCAAGAGAAGTTCTTTCTATAACTATCTTAAAATAAATAAGAGGTATTTATTTTATGTACAGTCTTGGAATTAAATATATAAATCAACAAGTAATTGTTTTTTCAATTTGGAATGGTATAATCATTAAAGTTTGAAATATAATTAAAAATATAAAATGTAAATTTAGTTGCAGAAAGCAAATGATTTTTATGGAATGTTCAAATAAATGTCTAAAAAACAATTTTAGTTTGGTTTCATAATTTAAGTAAAATAGAAGTTAAGAAGTTATGGCAAGGAAGAAGTAATCTTCAAATATAGGATACTTTACTTATTCTATACTTAATCTGAACTACTTTGCCCTCCCTTTTATAGGACTTTCAATGGATGTATAAAAGAACTAATGAGGTAAAAATCTGACTAGAGAAAGTTGAATTGAACAAACTTCCATTTTTCTCTAACCCTGTGCTTTGACTTAATCCATCAATTTTAAAATACATATAGTGAGTGATATGGTACAAATATAGTTCTTTTACCTCATCACATTAAAGAATGGAAACATAATTTTTATCACTTTTAAAAACAACAAAAATCTAATGTATCTAAAAATCAACATAAAATTCAGAATAAAATTTTTAACAATATATCCCATGTATTTAATTAAATTTAGAAATTATCCTTTAATATATTTCACATGGTATTATGACGACATTAGTAATATAATGAGGTTCAGAGATAATGTTTTTTCTCCAATTTTCTCAAAAGGTCAGATTTGTCTAATTTCTCTGAGTTAGTTGGGGTAGAATTACAATATACTACAAAGTTATAACTTTCTCTACTATAAATAATAAGCTGTTTCTTTTTCTTTCTGTATAGATGCTTTTGAAAACCATAGATATCATCAAATCACTAGATATTTTTTCCCAAATGATATCCCAAATTTTGTGCTTCTAGCTCATTTTAACCGATGAAATGAATGTCAGATAATGAAAGGTCAAAAGTGCAGAGGAGATTCCTGAGAATAAATGTGATTGCTATCCAGTGCAATGCCCTAAAAATGATACAAAGAAATGATTCATAAGAATTATCTGAATAAAGTCATTTTTTTCACATAAAATTGTTTCAATCCCAGTCAATTTGCAATCAGTTCAACTTCTCTTGACACTCTTTGAAGGACAAGAACCATTCTGTATTTCTCTGCAAAGCCCATTTACAATGACACAGCACAGCTTATACTTAACCATTCCATTAACAAAATGCTACTCATCCAACCTTCAAAACCATGCAGTGGTGCCAAAAAAGAAAACACATTTTAATCCATCAGTAAATAGACAATCCGATGTAACATTTACTGAGAAATTTCTCTGTTACAGGAACCATACTAAGTTTTATATGTCATGGAGTCCAGGGTGGTATACAGTGGTTAAGAACACACTCAATGAAAAAAAAAAAAAAAAAAGAAAAAAAAAAAAAAAAAAACCACAAACAAAAAAAAAAAGAAACACACACACTCAATGGACTCCGCCTGTTTTTGTTTTTGTTTTTTTTTTTTTTGCGGCCCACCTCCTCCCCCGCCCCCAGCCTGGTTTTAATAGTTGATCTTACTATACTTATATTAAAAAAATTCCATGTCCAAATAAACCCTTCAATTACCTGAGAGCCTTCTCTAGATCCTCCGATAGGCTTGCTGGGGTTTTTTGCATTTTTTTGTTTTTTGGGTTTTTTTGGTTTGCATTTTTTACTTTTTATAATTCTATGCTCCCTGACTAATTCTTGAAAATAACACTAAAGTTTGAACAGTGCAGTTCAAACTGAATTCTAAGAAGATCCCCATGATTATAATTACAGCTTTTTAGTGTACCCGTGCATAAAACCCACTCCCCTTTGGTGCAGTTGAGACTGAACACTCACTCTACCATTAAACAGCATGCCACGCCTGTGATTAGATTATGCTATATGGCAAAGATTAAGAGATTCTGCAGAAGTCATTAAAGCCCTTAATGGCTTGACTTTAAGTAATCAAAAGGGAGATTGTCTTGAGTGAGCCTGATTTATTCAGGTGAGTCCTTTAAAGAGATAAGAAGCAGTGGAGGGATTCCAGATTTAGAGCAATTCAATGCAGTAGAGATGTGCTCCTTCCAGCCTTAAAGAAGCAAACATAATGTGAGATGGCCATGTGGCATGACGGCCTCTAAAAAGTGGAGTGGAGTGGTTTTTGGCTAACAATAAGCAAGAAAACTGGGACCTTAGTCTCATAACCGTAAGAAAGCAAACTCTGCCAACAACCAATAAGTTTGGAAGGGCTCTTTGTACCTCAGATGATATCATAACCGCCAACCAACACCTTGGTTTCAGCCTGGTGAGATCCTGAGCAAAGGTGCCATCTATTCCATACCCAGACTCTGGGCCCTCCAAAACTATGAGATAATAAATTTCTGTTGTTTTAAGCTACTAAATTGTATAATTTGTTACTCAGTAATAGCAACTAATAGAACCAGTGATGTAATTTAACAACACAGTTTTAAAAACATTTAGCTTGGTTTGGGACCTGGGCACACCTACATTCTCATCTATTCCATCTGTTTAGGGAAATACTTTTGTGACTATAATGCAGATTGTTAAGGCTGCCACATTAAATTTCATTAAAAGGTTATGCCTTCCCATACAAATGAATACTTAATAAGAAACAATAATGTACTTATTTTGATCCTGAAATTTAAGTAGATAATTTTAAAATATTAGTGCTATGTATTTTGCTTGATATTCTTGAAAGAAAAAAATGGAATAGAACCAACTTCAAATAAGTTTATAATCTGATTGACAAGAAATAATTATCATTTAGAAAGTGGCTTACCTACAAATATTAAACAATGCTCAACACTCATTGGCATCACCATTTTAGCTCAAGGTAATTATGCAACAGAATTTCATCCATTGAGACTTGAGTGGTGGTCCACTGGTGCTACTATATCTCTCAGTTTATTCCTTCCTGGAGTAGAGGTTTCATACTTAGGAAAGTGGCAACCATCTTGCAGCATAAGGGAAAGGCAAGACATCCTACAATTATGTCCAACATCTACCTTTACATTTATTTTAGATAGAGAAAAAAATGTATTTGTTTAGACTAATAATGGTTGAGTTTTCCATTACTTGTGGTGAAAGTTTCATAACTGCCAAATTACAATGTCATAAGGCCCTATTCATTCACATAGAGTAGAGCCTAAAATACTCATAATATGTTGTTACAAATAGAAAGGCAGTATAGAATGGGACAATCTCAGTCTCAGTTCCCATTTCCTCATCTTTATCTATGCACACTAAGCATTTAGTACATTTACTTTTAATGTACTCTCTAAGCTTAAAAAAGAATGGAGGTATCATGGCAGAAAACTTGATTAATTTGATTACATAGTCTATAAGACTTTGAAAATTAAAATAAAAAAAAAACCCTTCAGCAATAGCTATTGAAAACACTTATTAGTGTGTTTAGTTTATTTAATTGAAGGGTTTTTTGGTACTCTTTATTCTTTCAAAAACAGGATTTGAGAGGGCTTTCAGATACATGTACATTATCACAACAGGTACTGATTAGTGACTACTTAAAAGTTGAAGTTAATGGAATACATGATCAAACTAAAAATGTAATTAGAAGCACCAAAGTATTCTAATATAACTAATGCTAGTCTGTAAGTTCAACTTTTAGATTCTTAAAGAAATAAGAGTAACAAAACCACCCTTATCTCCATGCCCAATGGCTAATAATATACTAACCATTAAGAAGATGCATAATTTTTTATCTCTGAGATTGAATTTTCTCGTGATGTTTGTACATCATCTTAGAATAGCATCCATTCATTAAAAGCAACAGCCCAGTCTAATAGCCAGTTCTTTTAAAGCAAATTGAAAGGACAGTTCAGCAAATGGCTTTCGCATATAAAGACCTTATTAAATCAATAAAGAAGACATTAAAACCCTGAAAAGAATAATAGACAAAGAATATGAACTCTAATTTTTATATTAAGGACAATAGATGGTTTATATATGAAAAAAAAGTTGGCCATACTAGTAATCAAAGATAGGTAAATTAATGCAAGAAAACATGTTCTTGCTATTACTACAGATTTTAAAAATAATTATAATAATGGACTTTAGTCAATATATTGTATATTGTACTGATTATAGTACAACTTAAAGAGATTCATACATTGTCTGTTGCAGAGCAAAATGTTCATCCTTTGGGAGGAGAATTTTTCCACCTGCATTTAGAAGCCTTAAAGATGTTCATATCTTTTGACCCAGAAATTTATTTGAGGAAAACTATCCTAAGAAAATTAAAGCCAAATTTTGAGAATACTCTTTCTGTTTATAACAGAAAAACTCAGAAGAGCTATAGATGCCTAACAGAATATTAGTTGTCCTTTAAAACATTTGTTTAAAAGTTGAAATTACTTGGGGGTACCTGGGTGGCTCAGTGTTTGAGCATCTACCTTTGGCTCAGGTAGTGATCTTGGGGTCCTGGGATCAAGTCCTATATCAGGCTCCTCACAGGGAGACTGCTTCTCCCTCTGCCTATGTCTCTGCTTCTATCTGTGTATCTCTCATGAATAAATAAAATCCTTAAAAAAAAAGTTGAAATTACTTGATAAATCTTAAGAAAAAAACAACTCTGATATGCTTACAAATATATGTATTATAATATAAATATGTAAAATATACCTTTAAAGAAAATAATATGGATGTGCTTAACATGGATAAGATTATAAATATATAACTGTAAATATAGGACTTGAAATAGTGCCATAGTTAAAAAGTAGGTTTTGGGGGATGCCTGGGTGGCTCAGCAGTTGAGCCTCTGCCTTCAGCTTAGGGCAAGATCCCGAAGCTCCGGGATGGAGTCCCCCATTGGGCATCCTGCAGGAAGCCTGTTTCTTCCTCTGCCTGTGTCTCTGCCTCTCTCTGTGTCTCTCATAAATAAATAAATAGAATCTTTAAAAAAAAGTAGGTTTTGGAAACAAGTCATATGTCTAGCACATAATAAGCAATAACTGATAATGTTATTTTATGTTGGTTATTGAAAAAAAAAAAAGCCTGAAAGAAAATTAAGCAAAAATGTAGATCATTATTATATTTGGATAGTGGACAGGTAGCTAATTTTTAATTTTTAAATTAAAATTCTCCAAAAAGAGAAATGTTACTTCTAAAGAAAAATTAAATAAGGTGAAATATACAATGCTAGAAACTCATAGTTCTTCTCTCCCTTCTCCAATGAAAATCATAGTTACTTAGCTCATTATGGTTACATTTGTAAACAATTTGTTCTAAAATGAGAATACCAGTTAAATTTAACCCATAATGAGGAGTGTATACATTAAAACTGAATGTACAGTTACAAAAGTCCTTGTCCGTTACCCATAAATCAACCCAACAGAGCCTATTTCCTTGGAATCCACATTACTTAACTATGTACAACCAAAACAAAACTTACTGTTATAGGACTATGAAAATTTAGGAAGAACAGAGAATTAGTATCAAAGTTCTATTTAATTATAAATTTGGTAGTTATTGATTAGAAGCCTGAAGTATGTAGTCAAGAAATTTTGATCACAAAGTAGTATAAGCACAGCATGAGTATATTCTCAGACATAATTCTGAATCACAGTTGGGTGTGATGTGAATAAAGCTGACAAAGACAATGATTTGTACAGTAAAGCCATGTTTCTTATAGAGTGAGCATCAAATCAAAGCTGGGTTCAAAGTAAAGTTATGCTACCTAAAAAATAAAACACCAATTAAATGCACACTTATACACAGAATATGAGGTAAACCTCAGGAAAGTAGAATTCCTAGCAATATTAATGACAAGTAGGACTACAATAGAGAAACTAACAATATAGTTCTCTTTAGGCAAAGCTTTTGCAGGTTATTCAATTTTAAACTAAAAACATGCTGCAGATGCAATTATTCATGACATCATGAAGCCACTTACTGTAATTATAACATTAATATCAATTTCTAATAATTTTAGTATTTATAAAATTAAATGAGACTAAAACATTCAAATAACTATTTACATCAGTCTTGTATATAATGTGTTTGTCCCAAATGTTGCATTCTCACCTGGCCTCCTGCCTCACTTTTGCAAGGGTCTCAAATTCTTTTGAGATTTAGTCAAATAGAGTCATTGACAGAGTATGTGGATTGGCACATGTAATATTCAAAACTACAAATGATGTCAAAGTGGAAGTCACTGAATGAAGGTTAACCCCATCATTTTATGTGAGACCTTGAGATTAAAGGAATGTATCTGATGAAGATGACAGAGGTAACTAGTAGCAGAGTAGAAGCACAACCAATTCCTTCAAGGTCCAATCCAGTGTGCTTTTTGCAAAGAATGATGCATACAAGGCTCCTACATATATTTTTTTTTTCTGGTTATGATTATTTTCTTCATCCGAGAGGGGGGAAAGAGCAATTTACACCAAGCTAAGTTTCCAGGCAAATCATAGTTCACAGGCTGGATAAGTCAAGACACGCAGGCCAGAAAAAGGTCATGAATTACTCAACTTAAAAATGTACTCAGACTTCAGTCCGTCTAATGGTATCATATACCTGCACTGTGGTTTTGTTATTTTAGAGACTTTAGAATCATCATCTACCCCATCTCTACACTCTACCACCTTGTTAACAGACATAAACCACAAGGATTATCCTGCACCAAACATAGGAGACCGTTTATAAACAAACCTCCTCTTTGACTATTGAAGTGGTGTGGTAAAGCTGTCTTCAGTTAAGTGAAGTGGACACAAACTTATTTGAAATCCTGAAGTCTCTCTAGAGAGATACAAATAAATATTTAAAGTAGTTAATGTAGGAAAAACTTCTTTTAAATTTTGAAGTACAGGGCTTTATATAATCTTTGAATACTGAGTAATACCGAAAACAGGAGCTCATTTCAGCCCCTCCTTTATTAAAACAAGCAAACAAGGAAACAGAAAAAAAAAACAAAAAACAAAATTTCCCCCAACTCAATTTGCTCCAACAGACCCAAGGAATTGTCTATTCTCACTGATCTATCTCCTAATCATTGTTTTTTCAACTCACTCTGAAATTGCTCTTTTCAAGGTCACTAATAACTTCCATTTTGTCAAATAACAGTCATTCAAGAATGACCTTCTACTCCAAATCCCAGCAGCATTAGACACAATTGACTATCTTTCTCTTGAAACACTTTTTTTGTCTTGGCTTCTGTGGATACACATTTCTTCTGTTTTGTACTTCTGCCTAAGAGATCATTTCTTTTTAGTGTGGTAGATAAGTAAGTAAATAGGTGGACAGATAAATAGACTTTAAATAAGGAGAGTTAGAAAGCTATTCCAGAAGGGGAGTAGTTTTGAAGCATAGGTAGAATTTTTAAAGGCAGTTGGGAGAGGGTATAGAATTCCATTTGGAGAGATTTATCATATTTCAGAGCAAAGAATAGAGAGATTAATAAGGACTTAATATTTACTTTGAATTCACGTTTGTTAATTAAGTTGAACTTTTTTCAAGGAAAATAACAACAATTCTCTACTGCATTTCTGAGAACAGAAAGAATTAAAATACTTCAAAGGTAGGACAGTTACACCTTAACCTTTTTTAATGTCAAGGATAAATGCAAATTTAAATGCATTGCATCCAATTTTAATTTTCCCCCAAATGATACTCTAAATAGCTCAGAAATACTATATTGTGCAAAGTAGTTAAAATGATAATTATAATTTTATTATCTTATAAAATGAAAAGCAGGAGATACCATACACATATCTGTAAGTACTAAGAGGGAGAAATGGACAGAATGTTACCTACACATGTTTAAATTAAGAATAAACTTATGAAAAAAAAAAAGAATAAACTTATGATGTATGTCTGAATTCCAGTTGACTCACATGTCACTTGAACTCTTACATTTAGTACTTGGTCAGTAAATATGTAATAAATCCCTAGAATTATACGGGAGAACACTTATAAAAAGGGTTTCAGAATACCAGAGCCCAGTTCTTATTTTCTGACAGTGAAGATTGCAATAATGGGAGGACAATCCTCATCATCTTTACAATTGTCACTTAAACAAAGGAACTGCTCTTGATTATTGAATTCAAACTTCTGTGAGTCCAATCCAACTACTATCTGTCACTGTGTTCAATATTGGTGGGCATAGGAATGACTATTACCAGGCCCTTTGTACTAAAAAGGACAAGGAAATGGCAAAGTATATAATACAAGTTCAAGACACAGTTTAGATTGAATGTACATTTTGGAAAGACAACCTTACTTTTTATTAAATGCAAAGTACACACCTGAGCCTTTCAAAAACTGGAAATTGAAATGGTTCTTCCCTATTGCCCATCTGAAATATAGGAGCTAGTTGATATGTATTATACCAAACAAAACAAAGAGATAATAGGTTTCATTGCAGCAGAATGGGTCAACCTGTTAGCCTGTTTCCCATAGGCAAAGAGGTATCTGCTTGCATGGACTTGGCTGAGTGATAAGAAGAACTTACGTGAGGCAGTCAAGACACCTCTTGGCTGACCTCCTGGCAAAACCCATTGCCTCAAAGACTCTGAAAAGACACTTCGGAGTTGATCATCTCTAAACAGAGAGGCAGTTCAGGAATCTATGTTTAGGCTATACTCCCCCTTAAGTCCCTCATAAATTATACTTAAAATTTGCAGGGTGACTTACAATATCTTTTGAGTGGAAATAATCTTCAAAAATGGTTATGAAATATAGAAAGATTAATGAATGACTTAGAAGCTCTTAAAATTAAAGTATTCTAAAGAAATAAAATTGTATAGAAATGATGTTTTACACACACATACACAATAAAGTAATCTAACTTCTGCTGGTTCTGGTTGAGTTTTGAAACAATTAGTATGATCCATTCCTTATAGCTTCTATTTTTAGTTTTCAGCCATTAGTAAATAGAGAAATGAGATTTTATCTTATTCTACCAATAATTTAAGATTAATATAAGACTGTTACTACCAGCTATCATAAACAAATCAGATTGTACTAAATACCAATTTAAAATGGGAAGTAGGTAAAAGCTACACATAATCAGGGGCAGTCTCTGAATGTAATCAGGAAGAGTTGGTGATTTCTATATCATTTCACAGATTAGTACTCTTCATACTTACCATGGTTTCTTGCCCACCCCCCAAAGTTAGATACTTGACTTTATTAGCAAACCAAAAAGGGTTTCATCTCTCAGAAAGGTTGCTAAAAGGTGAAATGACTAATACATAAAGTCATGCTGCTGTTTAATTGATTTATGATAAGAAATGTGCCTCTCTTGGGGTCAGCGGGGTGGTGGCATAACCACCCAGTCAGATGTAGGCAAGAGCCAATTTCTACTTAGACGGATTCTTGTCAGGCAAGAGATCAGAATAAGAAGAGATATTAGTGCAGGTAATTATGACATCCAGCTGAGACTGGAATGATCTTGCCAATGGGACTGGGATACTGAAAATCCCTTGAATATGATTCTTTTCCCTTAGATAATGACTTGATAGGCATTGCCAACATTTTGATGTTTTTTTAAGCCACAAATGAAAAATCTGCTCTTTAATTGATATTGTCTCTTTAGACGTGGTTATCATATTTTATTTAGTAAGAATCTAGTTTTACTTGATTTTGAGCCTTTGTCTTTTTTAGCCTATGCACACCTATCTAAAACAATATGTGCAACCCTCATAAGGTGATTGCCCTTAAGAAGCTCCTGAAAAACATTCACTCTAGTCCTTAAGAGTCCTCCATTCCAATACCCCACTGAAGAACATAGTGCAAAGACCTTTACGAAGATTGCATGGAACTGTAGTCATGTTTAAAAATTGAAGGGCCATGCTCCAGGTAAAGTCTTGACATTTTCATGTCCTTTTAACTTACCTATTGCTATGAACTAAATTGTTGTCCCTATAAAATTCATATCCTAAAGCCCTAATCCCCAGTGTGATGGTATTTAAAAATGAGACCTTTGGGAGGTAAATAGGGTTAGATGAAGTCATGAGGGTGGCACCCTCATAATGATACTAGTGCCCTTATCAAAAGGTACAAATAGAAAGGCAAGCCTGAATGTCTTACAAATATTGGTAATATATTTATCTGGCAAATAATGTATATCCAGAATATATAAACAATTGTTGTCCTGGATTAATAATAAAAGGGAAAAATCCAATAAAAAATGGACGAGTTGAAACAGCTTACAAAAGTTCTATAAATGGTCAATAAGAATATAAACATGTGTCCAACATCATAAAGCATCAGGAAATGCAAATGAAAACCAAAATTAAATGTCACTCTGATTGAAGAGATTTTAAAAGGGTTGGAAATAGCCAAATTGAGAAGATAAAAGTAGTGAACTCTCATGTCTTGCTGATGGAAGTGGAAAATAATATAATCACTTTGGAAAACTGTTTTCTAGTTCCATATAAAGATGCACCCACTTTATCATTCCAATAACTCTATCTTGGAGTATTTACTTGAGATAAACAAAAACACACATCCACAAAGTGACTCATGTAAGAAATCATTAACAGTTTTACATAAAATATCAAAAAGTAGAAGCAACCTAAATATCCATCACCAGGTGAATGGTATATTCATATAATAAACACATACTCAGCAACAAAAAGTCAAAGAAACTACTAATACAATACTATGGATGAATGTCAGAAATGCTGAGAAACGGATACACGTATCTTTTTGACTGATGACAACCTTGTATATACTAGTAGGGGATGAATACTTTTTGTCAAAATTCACAAATTGTATTTACATCAAATTAATAATCTTTGAAGTATAAGAAGTGAGACACTGAAGAGTAAAAATAATGAATGTATTTTATGGGATCCCTGGGTGGCGCAGCGGTTTGGCGCCTGCCTTTGGCCCGGGGCGTGATCCTGGAGACCCGGGATCGAATCCCACGTCGGGCTCCCGGTGCATGGAGCCTGCTTCTCCCTCTGCCTGTGTCTCTGCTTCTCTCTCTCTCTCTGTGTGACTATCATAAATAATAATAAAAAAAAAAAAAAAATTAAAAAAAAAAAAAAAAAAAAAAAAAAAAAAAAAAAATGAATGTATTTTATGAAGTTCTAAAGCAGGTAAATCTACCAGTGATTGAAAGGAGAACAGCATAGAAGGGATCATAGATGGGAACTAGGGAACTTTCTGGGGTTAGACTATTGATGTATATCTTCACTTGGTTGGAGGTTACATTGGAGTTCACATTTTTAAAGACTAAATTGAATTGTAAATTAATGCTCGTCAATTTTTATCATACATATAAAAATAGAAAAATCGATTGTTTTGGTCTATTTCTCTATTTTTGTGTTAATAGCACTCTTTCTGAATTATTGATGCTTTATAATAAGCCAGGATATCAGATAGTATGTGTCCTCAAATATTTTTTCTTCCAGATTTCTCTTGGCCACTCCTGTGCTTTTCTATTTCCATATACATTTTAAGATCAGCTTGTCAGTTCACAGACAGACACAAACGTACTTTGACTGCTATTGCATGAAATCTATAGATCAATTTGGGTAGAATTATAATTTTTACAATATAGTCTTCTAATCCATAGCTATTTAGATCTTGTTAAACTACTTTGAGTATTGCTTTGTAATCTTTCTGTTTAGAAATTTTGCATAATTTTGTTAGATTCATTCTTAGATATTTAATGTTTTTTGAGCCTTTTTTTTCTTTTTTTCTTTTTGAGCCTTTTTTTTCAATGGCATTTTGCAATTGTTGCTTATAGGAAAGTATATCAGCAGATTTTTTTAATCATAATCTCTGAAAGCTTGCTAAATTTCAGTTTTGTATTAATGCTTATATTTTAACTTTTTATATTTATACACCTATAAAATTTTTATCTATATACATATAAAACTTTTTCTGATTTTGTTTAGATTTTACTTATTTGAGAGAAAGAGTACACATGGGATGGGGGGAGGGGCAGAGGGAGAGAGAAAAGCAGGCTCCCCACTTATTCCATCCTAGGACCTCAGACCTCAGAATCATGACTTGAGCTGAAGGCAGATGCTTTTTTTCCATAGCAATGTCATACTTATGCATTTCTGCTCCACTATCCACCTCTATCATTCTGTTATTGTCTCCCCAACTGTATTAAGGCTGTGCTCTTTAGTATCGATGCTCCTTTATATTTTTCCTGTGGAATGGTCTGGCTTTTACTTGTCTTTACCTATTGGTCTTAAAGTAGAGCCAGTTGAAGTTATATATCTACAATTCCAGACGTTCCCATCAAACATAAATGATGACAACAAACACCATGTAAATAAATTACTCCTATCATCACATAGTAAACAAATAAACTACTTCTCAGCAAACTAAATTGTTCAATCGGTATATTGAGAATTATATGTTTATAATTTTGGTTTTTTTTTTTTAGTACAGCTCTTATGACATTTTTTGTGTATCTGCTTAATATGATTTACTTAAACATGGATTATAAAGGGGGAAATATAATTGCTTAGCACTTTCTGGAATGGTTTATGCAATATCACTACTTCTTCCAAAGATCACAAGAAGTGGGAGACTTCAGAAGTACACTTCTGCTTCTTCTTTACTATTGACTTTCTGACATCCAAAGGGCAACTGGATTTCTTTCTATTTTGACTTATTTAGCATAGTACTACTTCTCCCAAATTATAAATGTGCTTTTTCTAAAAGATGTAAACTTACAGATTGCAACTTATGTCTTTTAGGTTTTAAAATGGGATGTATATATCTGTTTATAATTAAACCTCAGAACTCCTCTGGTCCATATATTGAAAACTGACAAAGCATCAATGAGTAATTTTAGAACAAAGGAATGCTCTTGTTATATCTGGTATATCATAAAGAACTGAATGGGAAAATGTTAAACAATCAAGAATTCAGTTGTGTATAGTTATTTAGGAGTTCTACATTGTCAGGCCTAAATTAGTCATTTTCTGCTTGATTGTATAGGTGTTTCGATTTCAAACTATAAGTACAAAGAGGAAGTCTTTCATATTCCATCTCTTCAAATTATAATAGGTTATAAAATTCAGAGAGAAATATAAAAGACTGGTGAGAAGAGATTATACAGATTTATGTTAAGAAAACATAAGTCAGCAGAACACAGGTAACTAGATCCTTCATCCCCACTTCCACACTCCACCACCACTTATTTATTTGAATCACTCATTTATGTATCTGGATCTCAAGATCTTATCTGTAAGATGGGCATAATAATATCCTGTCTGCCTGAAGAAAGAAGATTGATTCTTTCAAAGTTTGTCCAAACATGGAATTCTGTGAATAGAATAAAAGACAGAAGTCATGTAGTCAATTTCTCTAAGTGACACAACCTTTTGTCAAAACATCAAATTCAGTACTGTAACATTAAGTAAAAAAATAAGCATACAAATGAGCCTATAAATAAGTTTATGTAAGAAATATGTATTTATGTAGTATATACAGGGTAAATTATATTCAATGGGAATTACAAATTTAATATTTTATATAGATATATAATGTAGTCTGATTATCCACTTATCTATCTGTTAGGAAAGAAAGAAAGGAAGAAAATTTTCCTGTATTAACATTGGTTCTCACTGATGATAGGATTATGTACAATTTTTATTTTCTTATGTTCTTCTATGTTTTCCAAACTTTCAAAGATGATTAAATATTGTTTTCACTAATATTCTTTATTCATCTTGATATATACCCACATCTGAAATTATATACAGTAATAATAAATATAGAAGATAGATCTTTGGAAACTATCATCTAAGACATGAGTTGTCTTGATGATTCTGAATAATGGAAAAATTGTTAAATAAATTATGCTCTTTCCATAAGAGGATAATTTAAAATAAATATAATAATTAATATTAAATAAAATTAAATTGAATCAGCAGCATAATATTAAGAAATATATATATCATATGTAATATATACAATGCTTATTTGAAAAGGATTATAGGGTATTTCTTTTCTCAAATATTTATTTTTATAATCCCATAGTTATAAGGTTCCATAGGGAAACAAAAGTCATCGTAACATGAAAATTCCTAATTCATCCCCTTTTGATACAAAAATATGAATAAGAATAGAAATAAAAATTAATAATCGCCTCTTTTTTATTGTTCAGGACTTTGATTTTTTTTTTTTTAAGATTTTATTTATTTATTCATGAGAGACAGAGAGGGAAAGAGAGAGGCAGAGACACAGGAAGACGGGGAAGCAGGCTCCATGCAGGGAGTCCGACGTGAGACTCGTCTCCAGGATCACACCCCGGGCCAAAGGCAGGAGCTAAATCGCTGAGCCACCCAGGGATCCCTCAGGACTTTGTTTTAATAAGCAACAAACATCATCTTAAATTATTTGCATATATATATATGTATTTTAGATTTTTTCAAAGAAGTTGAACAAAAAAGTTTATACATATTTATGCAGTTCATAGGTAGCATCCTTAAAAAATAAATGAACATATAGCCCCTAGAGAGACTTTTATCTGCAGATAAATAAAATTAACAGCTTATTATTTAGTTTAATGCTCTTGTTTATTGGGCAGGAAAATTTCAATTGCCATTGCAAGACAAAGCGGATGGAGACATACATATTCATTTAGCTATAGAGATTTTATAGTCATTTGGTTCTATAAATATTCTTATGTCTTTAAAATAAATCAGTGTCACTAGCAGTAGACATATTTTTTTAAAGGTTTTACTTATTTATTCACGAGAGATGCACAGAGAGAGGCAGAGATGTAGGCAGAGGGAGAAGCAGGCTCCCCATGGGGAGCCCGATGTGGGACTTGATCCCAGGACGCTGGGATCATGACCTGAGCCAAAGGTAGGCTCTCAACCTCTAAGCCACCTGGTCTCCCACTAGCAGTAGATATTATACTAGATTTATATATACTGTTCACACCAGGCATAAGGCTTCATTCATTCAAATAATCCTAATGAACAATAACAAACTTTGAAAAATGTTAACAAAATATAATCCTTTCAAGAAGCCCAGGGAAAATTGCATTACCTGAAAGAAGGCAGGGCCTTTGTTCCTTATACAAGGATATGTGAAAAATTATATCCCAGGAGTATAATGTTGTCATAATACTGAAACAAAATAATAATAGATGGGCTCCTGTTGTAACTTAAATTGAATCCAGATCAAATTGTTTGGCAATTTCAATAGCAGAAAATATTTGAACTATTTAAACTAATTTATATATCTTACTTCTAAATATGTGCTTATACGATTTGGTGGCTCTGATCTTTTAAAACATCCTTAAAAATTGGTGCAATGTTTATCTCACTAAGCTTTATAATATTTCTAATTTATCATCTTCCCATTATGTTCTTTTTCATGCTGTTTCAAGATTATTAACATGTTCAAATGAAAAATTAAAGTTGTAAGTATAATAGAGAAATGCCAAGATAAAATAGGATAACAGTTAAAAGAAAATCTCTGACCACCAGATCATAATTCAGAGGGTGTAGGAATTAAGGAGTAGACAGTTACCTCAAACTGAAATGTGATGAGCCCTCAATACAAAAATCATAGTATTTGGTTAAAGGATGTTCCAGATGAACTTAAATTAGAACTACTCATGCTTCCATTTAACAAAATCTCCCACCTTTTCCTTTCTATATTATTTTAACCTTATCTCAAATAGATCTACTATTATTCAAAGATGACTAATAACCAAAAGGAACTTAAATAAGACCTATGCATAGATACTGACCAAAAAACATGGGAATGGAAAAAACAGCAAATGGAAATATAATAATATATGTTAAATACTTTATTTTAAATTTTTGAAACAAATAAAAAACTGCATGAATTGTGATTGCAAATATTATAAAGCCTGCCAAAGTTAAAAGAATAAAAATATAATGGAAAACAATTGGAATGTCAAGACACAAATAAAGCGGAGGTAAATGTATACTCAATTCCTTTCATTTCATAACAGAAGACAATAGATATTGCCCCAAACTGAAAAAATGTACTTAAAGAAAGCAAAATGAATTACCTATATCTGCTAATATGTCTCATATATTTTTACTGTTAGAGAGATATTTTAGAAATGAATCAGTCTTATTGCAAGAAAAACATTATCTATAGAGCAATTTATAAGCTTAATTTCAGTTATTTTTTCTTCTTTTAAATGCCATGAAGTAAAACTTTTATACTTTGGTAAAACAATTATTGTATTTAGTCAAATTATTTTGCCTACTTATGCAAAGAAATGTATGTGCAGAGAAAAAAGTCTAGAATTACACTCATTAAATGTTAATATTTATTTCTAGGTGATGGAGTTTTGGGATGATACACTTCCTTATGACTTGTTGCCTACATTTTACATAAACATAAGATACAAAGGTTTGGGTTTTTTTTTTTTGGAGAGCAAGAATCATGTTTTATTCATATTTGAATCTTCTTATAACAAAAAGTCAAATGTCTCACATATAAAAGCAAAAAAAATCTGTGTTGAACTAGATTACAGATATGTGTATAGTACGTAGCTTTTATTGCTAGTCTCAATAGATATTAGCATTTCTAGAAAACAATTAAAATTCCATACTATATAAACTTTGTTTCTTTGTGCTATTCTCTTGAGGGAAATTTATGGTTTTATTTGTATTTTAAAAAAATTCTAGTGTAGTTAACGTACAGTGTTATATTCATTTCAGGGGTATAATATAGTGATTCAACAATTCCATATACTATTCAGTGCTCATCAAAAACAAGTGTACTCCTAGCCCCCTTTACTTATTTCACCCATCTCTCCACCCACTAGCATAATAGGATAAAAGTGATCAGTTTTAAACAACTTTTAGCTGAGTGAATATTCATAAACTTTCAGAATCTTAACAAAAAATTCCTGACTTGGTACAATCAACTCTAGTACCTAGTCTAAAATTGCTGTGAAATACCACATACCTATATCTGAACTAAAGGTCCTCTAAGCCCCTGGATTTGCTGCTTCAAACATGATATGAACCATTGACGGTTGCTGAGTGTCTTCAGAATTTTGTAAAAATGCACTGTGTTATAATTACAATTAACAACCAACTCCCTAAATTACTATTGCAGAAAGGAAATCAGCCTGATTTATCGTAAGTTAAAATAGTCATCTGTACAAACTAAATCAATACAGAAATAGTCATTTTGCAGGTTGCATTGTAGAGAAGATTGAGTCATGATCCAAAACAAACTGGAAGGCAAGAGTCCAACAAAGATGCCAAATGTTCACATCTCGAGCTTCAGGGATTCCTAAAAGTCTAACAATCACTTAATCACAAACTTATGATTAATTTAAAGTGAAGTGAGGGATAACTGAATTTCAGGAAAATCTGTAAATTACTCTCTACTTTTTCCTCTGAACCTCTCTTAGCTGTAGTTGTGAACTTTCTAGTCACTTGATAAAGTGTTTTAAAATATCAAGAGGTAAGTATAAAAGGATGAAATAGCGTATATCTTTTCTTTGTCACAACTCAGAAGTTATGCATATGTTTTAAGGAATATAGCAAATATACACAAGCAATGGAGTGTGTTGTAGTATAAGTAATAGGAACTTACATAGCCTGCTTGTACTTGGGAATTTTTAGTTACTTAAGAAGACTGGCTGAGAAAGAATTTACCAGCTAAGTCACACCCTAGGCTGGTTGTTGGTACAGCTGGGAGACCTAGAAACCATAGAACCAAAAGGCAGTGAAATATACTGGTTTTAGTACTTCAGTTCTATTAGGCATGGAAGCCTGTAAAGGTCAATTTCAAAGAATTGTATGTTTATGGCATAAGAAGCCTCACTAATATTCATTTATTTAAAAAATGACTCAGTTTCAAATTTTTGCAAAAATGATAATTCATATTTCAGTGTTTAAAACAAGCCAATGAGTCACTAGCTTTGTGTAAATTGTTGCTTTAATTAGAGTATGATCATCAGCTACCAGTTTTTGTTAAACACAATCAATAGGTAAAACAAAACACACAGATGTCTTTAGATACAACTACTATTAGTCAATAGAACTACATATATATTAGGAATTAATTCCCTAATTCAGTATTATTATAATCTTGATTACATTTAACTATATGTAAATTCCTAAGTTATATATAGAAATATTAAAATGATATAAAACATATGTTATGAACCAGAAAATGGAAAATCCAAATGCTACATCTCTACTAAATCTACTGCTTTGCTCATTTACAGGAAGATATTATTTTTTTAAAATGAACAAATTAAAATACCTACCCATGAAGTGCCTCTATTCAACTTA
The DNA here is from genome assembly GCF_003254725.2 of Canis lupus dingo. Classification (NCBI taxonomy): domain Eukaryota; kingdom Metazoa; phylum Chordata; class Mammalia; order Carnivora; family Canidae; genus Canis; species Canis lupus. The sequence continues at coordinate 23,356,498 of NC_064250.1, read as the reverse complement.
ATCAGAATAGAAACAAATGAACATTTGAATTTTTAAAGCAAATGCAAAATATGTGGATCCAGTTAAATAAATAAAGTCAGCCAAGCGTTCAAATTGCACAAGATTTTTCCTGTTCTTTAAAATGACCTCATCCTGATTTTGTTTTATATTCAGCATTCCAAGGCAAAGCTGCTCAAGGTGACTGTTTCCTTTGCCTCTCTACATCTATAAAAGTTCTTTGCATATATGTTGGGGCACTCTATATATTTGTTGAATGAATTATGCTGTTTTGTACAACACTTGTTAGTGGTAAACATAATATCACACATACTTAGAAGATTTTCCCTGTTTGACCCACAAGATAAATCATAGCAGGCAGTGACACTGCAAATATGATAAAGTAGCCCCATGTGTCCTATTATATAACACACATGCACTAATAAAAGAATAGAGAGCAGAAATCCATATTTAAAAAAATATTTTATTTATTTATTCATAAGAGGCACAGAGAGAGAGGCAGAGACATAGGCAGAGAGAGAGGCAGGCTCCTGGGGGGAGCCAGATGTGGGACTCCATCCCAGGATCTCAGGATCATGACCTGAGCCAAAGTCAGACATTCAACCACTGAGCCAACCAAGTGCCCCCAGAAATCCATATTTTAAATTTGCTAGACTGAATGAGTGCCTCTTAATATTGTATTTTCATCATTTTCTGTAATATATATATATATATATATATATTTAAAATCATCATATGTTGGCCAAAGTCTTTAAAAAGTATTAACATTCAAAACATTTATTTTTTTATTATGTTGACCATCTTAAATGTTGAACTTTTATGTATGTATATGTAATCATAGAAAAAGACATTGCAATAAACATATTAGAAAAGTCTAATTTTCTTGGAACTATATAGAAACTACAAGACATAAAAATCAAACCCTTAATTTATAATGTAAATAATGATGATACAGCTTGTGTGAAGACTAAAATTAAGTCTCACAGTTTTATATTTTATCTATTCAGTAAAGCTGCATAAGTATTACTTAAATTATAATTATCTGCCCAATGTAAAAGCTTAATTGTGTCATGTTTAAGTATGACATAAGAAATTACAATAGAAAGAAAAATGAAATACTTTCAATTCCTAAAATATATAGATTTTCTTGCTGTAATACATTCATAGATAGCACTTTTTCTTGTAATTAATTAACATTTGATTGAATTTCCTAATATTACAGTTCTGTTAACATACAAAACCTGTATAATTTGTGCAGTCTTTTTCCCATCAGGCATGAATGTAATTATCCCTTATCTTTCAACACAGCCAAGCCCTGTAAATATAATTACAAATTTTTATGTTTACTCAAGCATAAAAAAACTCATAAAATTAATATTGTATTTATCCTCTTTCCTTTGTCAGTTATTAAAATGCACCAGGGATTTCTTGAATTCATCCTCAATGACTAAAATTTCTAGCTAGAATTAATTTTTACCTTAATTTTCAAACTTTAACAAAGGCACTTAACATATATTCAGACTTCCAGCAGTTGTTAGAAGTTTGTGCTTCTAACATTCATAAAGACTGAATTTGGATTAGAAATCTTAAATACTAGAAAATTGGAAGTATTAAAATTAATTTGGTGGGCCATCTTTAATCAATGCACCATAACATCCCCTCGGGAAAATATTTATATTTCAAAGGTTGTCCTGTGGATGCTGAAGTGTCTTACTTCCTAATATCTCAATATGAAACTATAAAGAATGTTAAGTGATAATAAGTCATCGTAAAAGTCCTTTTCATTGCAAGATGAATAACCCATGATTTTTAACATGTTTTTTAAAACTTCAAGTGTTTAATAAGTAAATCCCATAAATCTGAAACCTATGGAATTTTGATGAAAACTGAAGGGTGCTCTCTTTTTATCTGGGAAACAATATAATTAATCAGTTTATGGGATTTGTAGAGAACTAGGTGCCAACCTTCATGTTTGCCATGCTGTTTGTTTGTTTTACAAATGAATCTTCACTCTTCATTAAATACAAGAAAACTACTATATTTGATATTTGCCTGCCCTAATTTGCAAATTAACCTATGAAGCTTAAATAATGACCAAAGCATGGGATAGAATCTTCCCAAGAGGAAGTATTATTATATCTAAGATATAATTACTTCCAAGGATAATTTGTTAATTTATACTAACAAATGGTGTTTGCTCACTAGTTGTTCAAATTCCACTAATATTTTATACCTTCCTTATTTTTACTCCCTCTGAAAGTGGTAAATAAAGTATAAAAGAAGCATCTGTATGGTAGAATGGGCCAATCTGCTTATGGGTTTATTTAAACAAAAATAATTGTGGAGTTAATGTCAACAGAGTAGAATAAACCTAATGTTTAAATATGCATTATGATGGAGAAGATATAACAATTTGTCTCAAATCAAAGTTTTTTCTGTGGCTTTCTGCTGGATCTATGATGCTAATGAGATGGATGGATTCTGTCTACCAGAAAATACCCTTGTCTGGCATCCCTGAAATCAACATTTTGCCATCTTTCTCTGTTGCTATTGCATGAGCACCTGCTTTGGTAATTAAGTATTTCCATGAATGAAAATTCCAATATTTGAAATCAACATAAGAGGCAATTTACTATTGGGATATTTATAAATTGTGGCATTAAAATCACCTATTTGAAATGATTATAACCTATAATTTTCTTCACAACTTTAAGATATCATATAGGTAAAATAAGTGCACAATTTTTAATTTTGATGAGGCCCAATTTATCCATCTTTTATTGTTCATGCTTTTGGGGTTCTATCTAAGAAATACTTGTCTACCCCAAGGTCACATGTTTTTTTTCTTGGTTTCTTCTATAAATTGCTTATTTTGGATTATTATATAATACCTGTGAGTTCAGGGTCACTATGCACATTTAAAATTATTACTATCCCATCATTCAATAATCATTCGTAAAATTGAGTACATTTTCCTAATGAATTGCATTGGTCTTTTTGCTGAAAATCAGTTGAACATATATGTGTGAACCTATTTCTGTATTATCTATTCTGTTCTACTGATCCATCTATAACTCTCATACACTATCAAAATGCTATCTTGTTTATACTAGCTTTTCAGTAAGGCATAAAATTAGAATATGTCCTCCAACTTTGTTCTTTTTAAAATTTATTTTGTAATCCTAGGTCCTTTGCTTTTCCATATACATTTAGGAATCAGCTTGCCAATATGTTTAAAAACTCTACTAGGATTTTCATTGTGATTACGTTAATCGATTTGAAGACAATTGGCATTTTTATAACACTGAGTTTTACAATCCATGAATAGGATTTATCTCTCAGTTTATTTGGATCTTTCATGTCTCTTAATTATGTTTTGTTTTTTCACTGTAATGAACTTGGGTGACTTTTGTTAGGTTTATTTCTAAGTATTTTAGAAATAAAAGATATTTTGAGTGGAATTGTTTTCTTTTTATTTCATTTTTGAGTGTTTGCTGCAGGAATATGAAATTAAATTGATTTTTGTACATTAGTGTCCCAAAACCTTGCACAATTCTCTAGTGGTTGCTGTAGTTTCCTTGGGATCTAGTTAACAACCATATAATTATAAGACAGTGACAGTTTTACTTCTTTTTTTCAATCTCTACTTTATTATTTATTTTTTATCTGTTTATCTATCTATTTATTTATTTATTTTTCCTGCCATTTGACTTCTAGTACAAAATTAAAGTGATAAAAGTGGTGAAAAAAGCCATTCTTGATTATTTTTTCCAATTTTAGGAGGAAAGCATTGTCTCTCATCATTAACTGTAACTGTACTTTATTTCATAGATAACCTTCATGAGCTTAAGGAAATTTCCTTTTATTTCTAGTTTGCTAAGTGTTCTTTATCATGAATGGAGGTTGAGTTTTGTCAAATGTTTTTTCTGCATCATGTAATTATTTGGATTTTCTCCTTTATTCTCTTACCATAGTGAATAACATGGATAGATTTTCAAATACTAAGCCAATCTTGGATTTCTGAGATAAATTCTATCTGGTTATAGTATATCAATTTTATCTCTTTTTACATTTGATTTGCTAGAATTTGTTAGGAATTTTTATATCTATCCTCATAAGTGATACCAGTTTATGATTTTCTTTTTCTGTTACATCTTTGTCAGGATTTGTTATTAGAGTTAATAGTTATGTTATTAGAGGTATGCTATTAGAGTTAGGTCTCTTAAATTAGGGTGCACAATAGTCCCTCCTCTTTTTTTTGGAAAAATTCTTTTGGACAAATTGTTTAAAATTAGCGTTCTCTCCTTTACTGCTTGATAGAATTCATCAGTAAAACCATTTGGGACTGAAATTTTCTTTCTAGAGAAGGTTTTGATAATTAATTCCATTTATTTAATAGACAATGGCCTTATATTTTTATTTCTTCTCATGTCAGTTTTGAATCTTGCAGTTTTTAAAAAATTTGTCCATTTCATCTAAGTTTCTTGATCAGTCTAGCTAGAATTTGTCAATATTGTTGATCTTTGTAAAGAAGTAAGGCTATTTTTTGTGTTAATCTATTTTCTTTACTGTTCCTCTTACATTTATAATTTTCTTCCTTCTACGTTGATTTCACTTTGCTTTTCTGTTTCTAGTTTAATGAGGAAGAAACCTCAGGACTTTCTTTTTAATTTAATTTTTTAAAGCTATAAATTCCCCTTTAAGTACTGCTTTAGTAGCAACTGATAGTATTTTGATATGTTGTATATTCTTGTCATCCAGTTTAAAATATTTTATAATTTTCCTGTGATTTATTTCTTGACCCATGATTTGTTTTGATGTGTTGTATTTAATGTTTTCTGGCATAATTTATTGTTGATAATTTCTTTTTTTTTAACATTTTTATTATTATTATTTATTTATGATAGTCATACAGAGAGAGAGAGAGAGGCAGAGACACAGGCAGAGGGAGAAGCAGGCTCCATGCACCGGGAGCCTGATGTGGGATTCGATCCCGGGTCTCCAGGATCGCGCCCTGGGCCAAAGGCAGGCGCTAAACCGCTGTGCCACCCAGGGATCCCTATTGTTGATAATATCTAAGTAAGCTCCATTTTGGTCACATAATATACTGTGTACATATATTTTATGTCTTTTCCTTTTAAAATACATGGGAATTTTACATATTTATTATCAAAGTTATTTGATTTTGAATGTAAAATGAAAGCTACTTTACTTACAGAGTCAATTCTCACATATTAATATTTGATATCGCAGGAGTGAAAGTAGGCCCCAGTGAAATCTTGGCTGAATGAGTAATCAACTAACTTTTGCTCCCTTGTAAGGGGGCTGTCATGAAGTATAATGAGTGTAATTTCATAATTTTTGTTTTTATGTTTTGGTGATGGTTAGGCTTATAGAACAAGATAAAATTGTTGTCTTTTATATTTTCCAAAATATTCAATGCTCCAGGAGAAATTGCCTGCATTTGGTGTTTTTCAGGGATGGCTCAAAGCCCATAACACTTCTTAGCTATTAATTTCATAGCATATGCTATAACCACGAGGGACTTATTAAACATATAGATGTTTTGCACTATAAAGAAAAATGGTTTTTACATACAGAAATGATACTTGAAGATCTTGTCATAAGAAGGGGGAAAAATCTTTTTATATTGCTATTTGGCCTCTCCAGTGTTAACTAATGAGAAACATTACTTGTCTTTAAATAAATAAATGCCTGCTACTAAATACCCTGAAGCATAGCTACACAGGCTCCCCAGAGCCCAAGTGGAAAACAACTCCATCACAAATCAGCCTTTGCTTGGCAGACTGTTGCCTCATCTCCCTGAGGACCTATCATCAGGACTCCCAACAGGAATATTGTATGCAACACTATAGCCACACTTTTAGTCAGACAATGCCACGCTTACTCTCTAAATTTGGTGAAAATCATTTATTATTCCCCAATACGGTGACACATTAAAAGGGTTTTTCTTCTAGATAAGAAAAGAAATATGCTTTAATAAGAAGAGCATGTTATTTATTATAAAAGCAATCATTCTGCTATAGAGGACAGCTCAATCTTGTTAGGCTTTTGCGTATACCACTTTAAAATGCCATAATACCTATGTCACAAATGTATTGTAAAAAAATAAATAAAAGGGGATCTTCTGGGTTGCTCAGTGGTTTAGCACCTGCCTTCGGCCTAGGGTGTGATCCTGGAGTCCAGAGATCGAGTCCCACATCGTGCTCCCTGCATGGAACCTGCTTTTCCCTCTGCCTGTGTCTCTGCCTCTCTTTCTCTCTCTTTCTGTGTCTCTCATGAATCAATATATAAAATCTTAAAAAAAAATAAAATAATAAGCCTGAGAACAGTTTGTAAGCCACATTATAAATGATAGTTGATCTTAACCTTTCAGTTGCAGCAAATAAAGAGCATTCATGGAGGATATACATTAAACTACACTGAAATGTTTATGAAATAGAAATTTTAGAAAACAAAGCATTAAAAAGTGAGTTTACTATTTTAATAAACATTGATTTTTTATTTACAAAATAAGTCATGTGATGTTAAATCAAATCCTACAAAAATAACCTGATAAAGAGAACTGCCTACATTTCTAAACAATCTCAATCATGTTAAAACAATTTTAGAACAAAACATATTTTTTAAAAATCCAAGATATTTATACCAACCTATGTAAAATAGCATTTATATGAGACTACTTTTTAATTTTAAAAGGAATATATAAATGTATAAAAATGAATCAAATATAATAAATGCCATCCTCATTTGTAAGGAGTATTTTTATATATTAATATATATTGTTTAATATTATCATTAGTTTTAGAAAAATTAGCTCTTTATAACACAGGCAATCTTTCTCAGGAAATAACAACATATTTTAAACTGAGGCAACTTATTAAGTGATTATTTTTGCAAATACTTCATGTGATTTAAATTTAACCCAAGACATTAGTAACAGATCATGCTACTCCTCAACTTCACCTAGTCCTTAACCCTTGTTTGTAATGATTTAAATTTAACCCAAGACATTAGTAACAGATCATGCTACTCCTCAACTTCACCTAGTCCTTAACCCTTGTTTGTAAGTAACCAATGTTGAGCTGGCTGCCAGCATGTCCAGCAGATAAGAAATGATACGGGTATAATTTTTTTTCTCTTTGATAGACTCATTACTTTAAGATATATTAGAGCTAGAGTAGGGAGCAGATTTTTGCTTGCTTTTCTAGTTTAAGTATTGCTTAAGTAATGGACATACCAAGGAGAAGCTGTTGCATTATTTGATCACGTGCATAATATGAAAATCACAAAAAGTTGCTGAACGGTCCAATTTTCACCCAGAATATAGCTTACCTACTTAGTACTTTAAAAAAAAAATTCTTGAAATTCTTTTTATCTTTTTCCTTGATTGATGAAGTCATTTGAGCTACTTCTCTTTTATGACTATGTGTCACAGCCAATGGATGTGTGGTAACCCTGTGTTACATTTTGCAAGACCATGACTATGTAGAGTTACTTATTCTAGAAACAACCTTCTCAAAGACAAGCATAGCCTTTAATTTCTGGATCATGATATATCACATCAACATAATGATCATTACTGAAAACTCTACAATGTTTACTTTCTCCATGGGGAACTGATTCTCAGCAAAGACAATTATGTCCTTAGAGAAAAATGGCAGTATCATATTTTATATATATAATTTAATACCTAATAGAGTATCCTAAGTAAGATATTTTTCCTAGAGACTACTTTCTTGTGAAGCGAGAGAGCTAGGTTCTTGTCTTGAGAAGTCAAAGAATGAATCCTGCAGACAGAGGAGACTGAGTAAAGCAACAGAAGTTATTAAGTGAGGATAGAGAGAAAGCTCTCAGGAGTGAGAGAGGTCCTGACAGGGTTGCCAGTGAAGTTTTTTTAGGCTGGTCTTTTATTGAAAACTTGGCCAGGGAGCTTGTGGCCTTGAGATTCTTGTGGTGTCCTGGTTTGAGTAAGGACTGGTGATACCATCTTTAATGGTTTCCTTTTCCTTTTGGGTCTGGTTATTCTTTGTTGGCAACTGTCATAAAAAAGATCTTTTCCACCATAGGCAGGGTAGTCTAGTTTGTTTTCTTATCTCTGGTTTCCTTACATCTCAGCATTTTTGGGACTATGTTTTGTGAGCCTGATTCCATGGTCTCCCTACCTAGCCCTATCTGTCTACAGGAAAATAACTTACTCATGAAGAATCTGGAATTATACCAATCTCTAATATGAAAGGAGATTTCTTTTTTTTTTCTAGTACCTTAACACAGAAATATTACAGGGAAATTCCATATAATCTTTTATACAATTCCAAATTTACTGAGGCTGCCATATTGTCTTTTAGTAATCAAGATATTCCCTTAGAACTGATGGATCCACATCTCAATTTCTTGGAAAAAGACACGACTTTAGGCTATTTTATTTAGTCATTATCCATTTTTTAACTATCCAGGGGTATGGTTTTATTTTACTCTAGAATTAATCTACTGTTCTATAAAAACAAAGAGCTTTTACTAGGTTGCCTGGATACCTTATTCCACTAACTAAATAAAAAATATCAGGAATGAGAAAATCTCCCAGTATGTCATCATTTCTCAGGAATGAGAAGTTATCCAATAGATCTCTTTTTGCCTAGTTTATGGCTTATTCAAAAGTTTCTGAAAGTTGACACAATTAAGATTATTCAAGTAAATCCACAAAGTAAAGCATGTATAATGAGTACAGTATTTTTCATTTAATAACACTGATAATATAAATTGCAGATCAATGTTTATAATACCTAATAATTTAGAACACCAGAAACATCTTTATGATTGGTACTGTGGAAACTGAATAAACTAGTCTGAAAAATTTTCATTCTTCAACAAATTGTTTTGCTACTGGGTAGTAGAAGTATTGCCTATAGGAGCCCTAAAGTAAAAGAATTGCTATCAACAATACTGAAACACTATATTATCATTTCTACAGTATTTTGTAGAAGTTTACCATAACTATATTTTATAATTGTATTTCATAAGATTTAGTGAATGACTTTCTTAGAATATATGTTTGTATGCTAATTTAGGGATTATTTTTATGTAAAAAAGTTTTGGAAGTTTTTATTTTAATAAGCAATATTGGTTTAACATACAACTCTGACTATAACAATTAATTTACGTTTATCCTTTACTGTTTAAAGATTAGAAAAGTAAGATGAGGTTGCTCCCATATTATCCTAAGCAAATAATCCTGTTAGTTTACAAGGATTCAAAAAATCAAATAACCTCATATTGTAAGAAAAATAAATGTCATTTTCCATGTATTCCACTGAATATAATTTCTCTCCCTTCACATTTATTGACTTCCATTGATATTCAAATAGACACAGTCATTATCATAGGCAGTAGTTTATTTCATGATTGTATAGGTTTATAAGTTATTTTTAAATATCAACCACCCCAAAATTTGGATGCTTACAATAATCAGCATTTAATTAGCTCACAAGTCTTTGGGGAAATGTGAGTGCTAGAAGGCCCTGCTCATGCATCTTTCAATTACTGGAGCTGTGGGTCAATTTGACAATTTGGGATGAATATTTTCAAATGTCTAGAGCCTCTGTTGTGCTGAATTAGTTAGCTCAGACCTGCTCCACATGGTCTCTTATCCTCAGCAGTCTAGCTTGGGCTTGTCCACTTGGTGGCCACAGGGTTGAGACTGAGAATCTGTTGAAGACCCCTTGTGGATTAAACTGATAACTGACACATCACTTCTGCCGTATTAGACAAAGCAAGTCATAAAGCCAGTACAGATTCAAGGGATGGAGAAAAAGACTGTACCTCTTGATGAAATAAGTTGAAAAGTCATATTGAAAACAGTATAGATAAAGGAAGGAAATAGTTGAAATATTTTACAATCAACCCCAATATGTTTGGTTTATAGATTTCTTTCTAATATTGAGCTGTTTTTCTTGTATCTGCCTTTGGGGGAACACAGACACATGGTATATGCCCTCTCCCCCATGAATTTAGCATTAGATTCATGTCTTTGTGGGATAGATCCTTTCACTTTCCTCTTATAAACTCTTTCATCATCCTAGTTACCTTAGTTTTGAAGCTTTCTTATTTGTCAAGATCTCTATTCAAATTTGACTTCCAGAACTAAAACCACAACTACTGACAGAATTCAACAATAAAGGGTACATAAGGGCACTTAATTTAAATGATATGGACATTCCCTTTCTAGTGATTCAACCAAGAAAGTTAGGGGAAACCCATATATTAATGGCTCAGTTCAGTTTCAAAAACATTTGTAAAGCATTGTTCTTACACTAGATACATAAAATAGAAGCAAAAACATCATCTCTGCCTTCAAAAAGCTTACATGTAATACAGAAAGTAGTCCAACTAACATACCATTTCCAGTGTGATAATGATTAAGATAGAGATATACGTAGGGTTCTATAGGAGAACAGAAGAGCACAGTGGTTTACATTTGTGATCAATAATTACTTCTTAGCTTAAGCTGCCAAAGTTAACTAGAAAATGGAAAGCCTAATTTTGAAATCAAATTTATCTGACAGTATAGACCATACTTTCCCTACTCATGTAAAAAAAAAATTTTTCCATAGAATTAACACTTTTTTTATTCTAATGGTATAAAATGTATGTTAAGGTTAAATTCAAGATTTAATATTGAGTATTTTGTTTTTTATCACTTAAAAATTCATCAACTCAAATGAATTTTCTGATCATTTTAAATACAAACTGTGACCTTTTGTCTTAATAATCTCTTCCATTTAACATCCACATTCTATGACAATTGTATTTTCTTTTAATTTTGAAAGTTTACTCTTCCAAGGAAAGAGTAATATCAAATTCTTCTAGAAATTTCTTTCTACTTTCTCTCAGAGAGACTAACATTCCTTATTCTACTGTTTAACTCATTGCACATGGCCAACATTTCCCCCTTACTCAAATGAATTCTCTTTGTCAAATGCTTTAAAAATTACCAAGTTTATGGTATTCCCATGCTCAATTACATAAGCTTTACTACAAGAAAGCAAAAATGAGATTAATTTGGCATGACATTTTCTTCAGAGTTGTTACTAGGTTCTTTCTAATACTCTGTCGCTACATGTCATATTCTTTCTAGGCCTTACAAAACTTCTACTAGATGAGTATTCAGAGAATATATTCAGGGATTAATTTAAGCAGCTGCCCTTTTAGTAAATTAGAGTAACATTTGCCAATATCCTAGTTTTCTGGCTCCTGTCTCACCTACATAAATGACTAAAATTCCAAGGTCATCTACCTTAATTTCTTCAGAGTCCTGCATTATTTATTTACTTGGCTGTAAACACATGCAGATTTATTTTTATCTCCTCAGATAATCTGGGGGGAGGGACTCTTTCAAATTTATTTATTATTTCTTGTATACTTTTAAGACCCTTCTCCTTATTGGAGAAAATGGAAGAAATAAAATTTTGGTAATTGTCCTTCTCAGTGATATCACTACTGTTTTCAGTATTGACCTGTTCTCTCCTACCATTTTCTTGCTTTCTATAGAGTTGAATGTAAACATTTCATTGCTCAACTCAAGCTTCAACTAGTTATAAAGTTTTAGGTTCCTAAGATGATCCTACCAGGTTTTTACTAGCATTTAGAAGTTTTCCTACGTACTTCCTACCTTACCCATTTTTTCTAAATGCTATTTAGAAATTTCTCTTTCAATTTCTTTTTAATTATTGGATCATCAAAGAATTTCCTATACAGTCCTACTTGCTTCTATAGACATTCTGCATATCCCTGACTGTACTCCCCACCAATCCCAGCCATCATTCCATTACACATAAACACACAAATGAACGCATACCTTTCTCATTGGTTTCAATATCATGGATCTCACTGAGCAGTCTGTAATATTTGCCTATAATCCCATCATTCCTTGCTCTCCCTTTGTAACAGTTATTCTGTTCCACTGGGATTCAATATTCATGTTGAAAATTTTTTAAAAAATCCCTTTATGTAAAGCTACTTTAACTTTTATCAAAACTAATTTATGTCCCATTGACATGATTTACCACATTGCAATAGTATAACAAATTACATTTGCTTTCTTTTTGTTAAATTTTTTGTTCCTTGGTATTCAGATGTCTGAGGCCATAAATAATTTATCAGTTTTCTTATTATTTTCCTTAGAAACTGGCAAAATTGATCTTCCTATAAGTGTTTTCTACTATGTCAAATATATTTCCATTATTTACAACCAGGGCTGAGTGACCAAACTGGGAGTGGAGCACTAATTTAGACTGTAGTAGTTGAAAGCCAGAAGTCTAGGTAAACTGTTGAGGCATCAGCAGAATATGAAGGCAGGAAGTAGTGTTGGGAAAATAGAACTAAAAACAAGAATTTTCTCCCAAACTAGAAAACCTCTCCACAAAGGTAGAGAAGAAAGAAAATATTTTTGTTATCTAATAAGCATTAAGTGAGCATATGATGTGCATCACATGTAATCTGCTAAGAGACTGAAAAGACAGGAAGAAATCTCACTCCTCATATAGCCAAGCAGGTACAACCAATTATATACATGTTCCCAAGATAAACAACAACTGGCCTTCAAGTAAGAGGTATTGACAATATCCATTTATTACACAGAGTTCCTTCTAAATTCACCTGGTAATTGGGGTGACTGTGTCAGTCAATTAAAAGGAAAAATATACTGCTCCATATGCTCATTATGACAGGAAGTAGTTTTGCAAGTTAGAGCCAGGCTCCTGTGAGAGGTAGGTTCTTATCCTTACACAAAAACTGGAATATCATAGTACTATCCCTCTTGATGTTTATATTTCAGAGATATCTCTCCCAAGTCCTTCAAAAAGATTTCTGGACTGCACTTAATTAGATTTTTTAAAAGATTTGCATACATTTCAAAGACACAGAGAAGGAACTTAAGCCTATACATTTTCTAATATAAATGCTCTTTAAAGATCATAAAAGAAAATTTCTTCCCTTGTTTTCAACAGGAAGAATTAAGCCTCTTATTTTTATTTTGCATTTGTCTCTACAGGAGGCAAAGGTATACACAGAAAAGCTGACCAGGAGAAGTAGAAACTGGAGTTTAAGAACTAGATTAGGTGCACAAAAATAGGAAAATGATCTAATTACTGAAATTGGGCATAAGGTTTGATAAGGAACAGAGAAAGGGTCCATTTTGGAATTGGGATAAAATGAGAGATGATATTAGCCAAATCAATTTGAAAGTTTTGAACTACTGATCCAGAACTTGTTCCATTCCATCTAAGAGAAGACTTGGTCCTAGAACCTATGGTAAAATGAGCTTGCACAAGTCACTAAGCAGATCCAAATAGATTTGAAGAGTTTGGGAGCAGGCAGTTAAACACATCTGTGCTTCCAAGGCACAGTTTTTCGTTTTAGCTAGAATTTTTTTCTCTTCCTTAAAATTTAACTTAAAGCCATCTTGCTCAGCCTACCATATCTTCTTCAAAATCATTAATTTTCATTCCCTAATAGCAGCTTTTCATTTTTATTTCATTAGTCATCATTCAGAAAATTGAATCATTTGCTTTAATTATATCTATAGAGTTCACCCACTATTTCATCCATCCTCTTTGGAACAGAATTAAAAAGAAATGGGAAAACACCACCTGTTCCCTCAAATTCCCTTGCTTCCTTCTTAAAAATTCACTAGTGTTTCATTCCCAATTGTTTTGGGCTTTATAATTTTTCCCCACACGAATCAGCAAGTAACACATGCTTTTATAATGACTAGCAAGTACCTCACCATTTGAATACACACATTCAATTCAAACAGCCTGCTTTTCACTTGGCATTGGAAGGCTTCCATATTCCCCTTAAGAGGAAATTTCAGCAAATACATACTGCCAAGCTCTCATTCTTTACTGTGTCGTTTCCTCTCAACTTCCAGGCTTTGAGAAATCATTACTTATTGTTTCGATTGAGATGACTGTTCCTTCAAATTCTCTAAAATCATTCTCCTCCTGCTTTAGGATAAAGACATTAGAAAACTGCTCACCCTGTCTGTGTAGCAAAATGGAGATAATAACAGTGATTATTATCACATAATACTGTTGTGAAGGTTGCATGACAATATATACATACAGTGCCAAATATAGAACCTAGGATATGGTGAGAGCTCAAAGGTTATAATTATTAAATATATTGAGCTGTTATTTCTAATGTCCATTCAGCTGTTAATTCTAACATATAATCAACTCAGAGAAAAATATGTTATATATTCACACTGTGATATGTTTTCCATTATATATTTTTAAATAGTTGATGCTAGAAAATTGTCCTTTCTTCATCCCCACTGACTTCTTTCTTGGGGGGGAATGCTTTATCCTGTCAAACAAGAGCAATATGAAGTGTTTTTTTTTTTTTTTTTTTTTTTTTGGAGAAGTATTCTTGAAGTCCTTTCACATGTAAAAGAGAGAACTGGTTTTCACATTGAGCAGAGATCCACATCAAGAACAACAACAATAAAAATATAACTTATTGTTAAAGAAAAAACCTGCTCTGACACTCATAAAAATGGTAAGGAAGACTTTATCGAAGACAACTCCAATAGGGGTATTCCATTAGGATCGTGAGATGGCACACAACTCTAAATACAGCCAAGATAGCCCGGGATTTACAGCAGTGGGTAGAAAATTACTAAAAGAAGACATCAAGGGTAGGAGGATTCTTGTGAAACTGGCCTAACAGGATTCTTGCTGAAGACAGGCCAAGGACTTCACATCTAGGATGGGTCATGAAGAATTTGATTCCATATCAAGGGCAATCAGATAGATATCAAGAGTGGAAGAATTCTAGCTAAACTGACTTACCAGGATCTTGCTAAAATTGGGCTGAGCAGGCCAAAGACAAGATGGGGCCAAAGTTGAGACCTAATTGAGAAGAGGGCTCTCAGGAGCCTGAATAAAGTTTGGTCAGGGAGTGAGCCTTTGACATACCATGTGAGCTAACACAGTACTTTCTATGTGTTTGAATCTTAGGTCTTCAGATTAACTTGAAGTCCTAAGTATACCTGAAAAACTGCAACAGAAAGTATATGTTTCAGTTATTACCCTAGTGTCCATAAAAGAAACTTTTTAAAAACCACTTAATTTACTTTCCTCTAGAGTTTTCCATTATAAATGGCTAGTGAGTTTTTATTAATTACCAAAACATCAGTTATCTTTCTTAGAAAACACACTGATACATGCATGCACACACACATGCACAGATAAAGAGTGTGCCTTAGTCAAAAAGTAGTTTGGAAAATACCACATGACATGCTAGTCCTTTGGAATTCCACATTGCTACATAAAAAGCTGTGAAAGGTCCTTTAAATTAAAAAAAAAAAAAAAAAAGAAAAAGAAAAAGAGAAAACCAAAAAAAGCAAACCTTTAAATTTTATTACCTAGTACAGCATTTCCCATTTTTCCTCCCATAGGGATTTTTTTCTTTGTATCTGTTGACATCTGTAAATCAGTGTTTCCTTAGAACCACTTATGGAAAGACTGGCTTAAGCATGACAAATATTTTGAGAGAGCTCACAAATAATGGGGATTGGGAGAGTGGGCATAAACTGTGAACTCTGTTTTTGTTACATTTAGTATTATATCTCTAATACCTAGCAAAGTAAGCTACCATTAATATTTCTTGAGCAAGTATTTAACAGATTTATGCTAAAGTTTTACGAAATTCAAACTTCATGGAACAAATAGAATAAGAAATACAAATTATTCTTCCAAAATTCCATTTGTGACCGGGTTTATTGTCTGATGTTCCTAGTTATCAGGTGCTTCTGAGAACTGTCTAACCCTACTTAGCTCTGTACTTACCCTAAGTGATAACCAGATAATCATCCTTTATAGAAATGATGGAGAAAAGGCCTCAAACATTTATAAAATATTATGTGATTTTTAAAAAAATAGCCAAAGATACATGAAAATTATTTTAATCAAACTAAAAATAACAATTTTTTAGAATGCAATGTTTGACTAGTTCCAAGCATTCTTTAAAGCCATTTATAAAATGGAACACAATATAGAATGTTTGCAATAACACCAGAAATCACATGTTTTTAAATTGGGAAATATATGAAACCAGAACAGGTAATTATAGAAGCTAAACATCCAGAGGAAAATTGAAAAGATCTTAGATTATTTATATTTGCTCTCTTAGAAAAGACAGGGCTAAACATTTTTAGAATAATAAATATAAGGTGTTTATTGAGCAGGCTGTTTTGTAAATGTCAATTGATAAAGTTATTACTTTCTCCAACTTTGGTTTTACAAAAGATATGGAAACATAGCTCAAATGCACATTCTATATATCAACTATAAATGAAAATGAATAAAACATAGAGCATTTTTCAGTGAAGGCAATTTTCTGGGGATCTAAAACTATAGCTATAGAGAGGTCTATATAAGGATAGAATTATAAAATACAGTAAATATATAAAATTTACTGATAATCATACTTGGTTTTTTTTAAAGATTCTATTTATTTATTTGAGAGCAAGAAAGAGGAGAGCACAAGTGAAGTGAGGGGCAGAGGGAGAAGTAGACTCCCTGCTGACCAGGGAGCCCCATGTGAGGCTTGATCCAGGGACTCTAAAATCATAACCTGATCTGAAGGCAGATGCTTAACCAACTGAACCACTCAGGTGCCCCTGATAATCTACTTTATCTTAAGATTGAGGGGTTAATCATAAGCATCCATGAACCAGACCAGTTTTATCATTTACCAGTTTTATCATATATTGT
Organism: Canis lupus dingo; assembly: GCF_003254725.2. Classification (NCBI taxonomy): domain Eukaryota; kingdom Metazoa; phylum Chordata; class Mammalia; order Carnivora; family Canidae; genus Canis; species Canis lupus. The sequence goes on along the minus strand of NC_064250.1, from coordinate 23,339,705 downwards.
TTTATAATTTACTAGTGGTTTTGAAAATATTACTTAACCTCTTTGCACCTCCATTTTCTGTTTAAAAAGTGAGGTAATGATTACGCTTAGAATAATATCTGATGTATTCTAAGTAATATGTAACTGTTGGGTAAAATATAAAAAATTAGAAAGCATAACTTGAGCTATCAGAAGTTAGTAGCTTTTGCTAAATGTTAAGTATTTTAAAACAGCCCCTGACAACTTAAGATTGTAGTTAAGTCATGAGTGAATTATTTGACAAGTAGTTGAAGTACTGTATTTTAATGTCAATTGAAGAAGAAACCATGAACAGATATGTAGAAGAAAACTGTTGTGAAAGTTTGGAAGCCTGATTTATACTCTCATTATACAAAGGGTAAGCATTATTTATTTATTTATTTATTTATTTATTTATTTATTTACTCATTCATTCATTCATTCAGAGAGAGAGGAGGGAGAGAGAGGCAGAGACACAGGCAGAGGGAGAAGCAGGCTCCATGCAGGGAGCTTGATGTAGGACTCCATCCCAGGTCTCCAGGATCACACCCCAGGCTGCAAGCAGCACTAAACTGCTGCACCACCGGGGCTGCCCTAAAGGTAAGGATATTTTAGATGCAGAAATAACTCTGGATAGCATCAATATATTCCTGCAAAAGAAAGTTGGCTTAATTATTAGAACAAACACTTAAGACTAGAGAATTCTATTACATAAAACAAAAAGTATATGATTTTTCACTGAAAAAAACATAGGACATATATTATTAATCAGCAGCCTCAACTATAAAAGAATCTTGGTCAGACACTGGAGAATATCTGGTTTTTAATAGTCACAATTTTTTTTACCAAGCATTAGTTACATGTAAAATATATTCCAAGTATTATCATGAGCTGACCATTTTAATGGAGTTCTTAAGTAATAAATCTAAATAAATATAGATTAAAAAGTTATTTCTTGTACAGATTTAGTTGTTTTGTAAGTCAATATTCCTTGTTTGAGAAAATTTAATTATCTACATAAGTGTTATTTCTTTAGTGGGCAAAATTCTAATTCCTCCAAAAATTAATGAATTGTTAAAATTTAAATTAGAAAAACAAAACCTCATATATTCATTTCTTTTGTGATAGGTATGGATTTTGCTGGTTTTTGACTTAACATAGTTTTGCATGATTAACATATGTACTTCAATATCACTTAGGTATTTTTCAATAATATAGAATAATCTAGAACAGACTCTCGAATATTCTTCTCATTCTGGAATACCACCTCTTTCTAGAACTTTCTTTACTACCAGTCTGTACTGCAGAATCCCACCAGCCTTGTTCAGCTTTTTCCCAATCTAAAAACTCCTTCCTATCCAATAAAACATCTGTCTTCCTCCCAAGACTGCAAATCTCTTTACCTTTCAAGGTGACTGCTAGCTATTTTTATGAAGGAGTAGGTGAACACACACTATGTGACAAACGCTAGAGGACTTTACCATTAACATAATATATGCATTTTTCCAAGGGCCTTTTGATGATATTGACCATATTGTGTTGATAAACTCAAAAGAGTGATTCCAGTGGAGGGAATTTCATGCGAAATATATGGAATGAATCAAGACCACTTTTGACTTTCGGCATCAGTTATTAGACATCACATCACAATTTCACCCCAAGTAGGAACATATTTCACCCCAAGTGGGAACATTTCTGTTTCCTTTCAAATATATTTTGGTCAAAATAATACAATTGCTGTTTTATAAAATTTGGAATGTACATCAGTCTATTGCAATAACATAATATGAATATTAACATTACCTAGCAATAACCAAAAAATCCCACAAATGTTTAGGTATCACTGTATTCTTCATTTCACATTTATCTCTTTTTCCTATTGATTTTTTAAAATGGTAATGGCTCCAGGAAAATTATAGATCTCTTTAAACAACAGGTCAGTTTAGCAAGTTCATTCATTATTGGCTCATCTTCATTCTTGGATACTTTTACTCCTGTTAAAAGCTTCTATAACCAGGAAAGTCATCTCTGCAATAACTAAAGCAGAATTTGTAATGAATTTCTACCCAATTAAAGAATAATCCATCCAATTCTATTCCTAAAGAAAAATATATGTATGAACTGCTGATAGCAAGAATTATAACTATATTAAGCCAATGTAAGGTGCATAATACACTTGTATACTTATACCTTAATAGAGAGTGCTGGTTTAACCACTAGAAAGGTGGCAAATGGAAGTTGTATGTTGGTGCTTTGCATTCCTATTCTTCTGACCAAATATAAGCCTAGTCAATTAATGCCTAAGGCTTTCTTCCACTCATTTCATTTCAGTGGTAAGTATGGTATATAACATATAAGTTTTCTACTATCTAGGAGTTTTTAAAAAGTTTATTGAAATCTGACCATAAAATTCACTGATTTTAAGTGAACGATTAAATGATTTTTAGTGTATTTGCAGAATTATGGATCCACCTTTACAATCCAATGTTAGACTATTTCCATCATTCTTAAGATCCCTTTACCTCAACCATGTGCTAGACATTCATATGCATTATATTCACCACTACTCTGAAAGGTGGATTTTACTAAAGTATTTATTAAAGCTTATGAGGATTAAATGAATTGCCATAGTCACATATCAGGCCCAGTGACTAGCAGAATCAGAACTCAAACCCAGGTCCATCTGATGTCAAAATCCAAGATTACCCCATGACACATGCCATCATACCTATTTCTCCTTATAACTCCGGCTATCTTGTACCACCACTCCTGTCAATTCCTCCAGCCTTGTACAGTAATAAATGTTTAAAAAATACTAAGTACTTACTGCTCAAAAGTAAAATACTAAGTTTTAAATACTGCAATAATTCAAGAATTTGGGGGCTAATTCAAGATTAGCCCATGACACATGCCATCATATCTATTTCTCCTTATAACTACAGCTGCCTTGTACCACCACTCCTGTCAATTCCTCCAGCCTTGCACAGTAATAAATGTTTTAAAAATAGTAAGTACTTACTGCTCAAAAGTAAAGTACTCAGAATTTAAATACTGCAATAATTCAAGAATTCGCAATAATTTAAGAATTAATTAATTATTTGTTCATTTGTTCTCACATGTGTGAGCCAGATTCAGGGTCTCTCAAATTGGAGAGCATCTGGCTTGAAAACTTTTTAAGTGCTTTTTGGAATCAAAGTTTTTATGTATATAGAAAACCCAAGTTGTAGAAAATTCCTTAGTCAATTAAATTCAATGCTAAAGAGATCACCAATTTATAAAACCACAGGAATGGTATTAGGGGTTGATAGAAATAACTAGTCAATAAATTTAAAATCTAAGCATCTTAATTCCCTTAACAAGAACAATGGAAAAACCAATGAACAATCTGTTTATGATAACCACTCATTCAAATGCTAGTGGGTTTGTGATCTGTAGAAGTCTCTCAGTAAATCAAATCTTCATAACCAAGTTTCAGAAAAATCTCTGGAACAATTATAGTAGATATGCCCATCTGAAAATGTTCCACCATTTTGTTTAATGACCATAAAATAAGAGATGATGGATATCTTGATACTCTTTTATGATATGTGGAAGTCCATCTGAATCCATTCACTTCATATTTAAAAGAAGCAAGTAAACGTTTCTATATAGGAGGTCCAGATAAAATGAAAAACTTCCATTATTCCACCAAATGTTTGTTGACTTGATCCTTTGAACTCCCTTAAAATTGACAATATATAAACTTAGAAAAAATTTCCTAGCTCCTAGAGATCAGACCCCATAAAAATATTTCTTTGAGTGGGACATAGCATAAAACATAATCATTTTATCATATCATCAACAGTGGAAAAAAATCCCCTGTCTACATTGCCCTAGTCCCATGCTTAGCTCTATTCAATGGCAAGTCTACTTTCTACTCCCTAAAGATTTCCCTATTCTGGACATGCCAAATAAATGTAATCATACAATATGAGATCTTTTGCAATGTTTTTTTTAATTTCACATAATATTTTTGTGGTTCATCTGTATTGCATTATGTATCAACACTTCATTACTTTTTATTGCTAAGTAGTATTCTTCTACCATTGAGCATTTAAAATATAAATTGTGAGCATAATAAAATAAAATAGAAGCTAATGTATTTGTCTTTAAAACTGATTTAGTTTCCTCTAATCTCTCTTTTTTTCAATGTAAATCAGAAAAAAAAATCAAGTTACAGAGAGATTATTTTGTTTTAGAATTACCAACATAATCATAAAGGGGCACAAGAGATTGTTTGCAAGTTTCTTTAATGTAAGTTATGGTATTAATTTTTTACAAATTAAACAAATTATGAGATATCTTGTCACACTTTTCAATTTACACTTATAGAGTTGCCTGGTTGGTTCAGTGGGTACCCTGCCTTCGGCTCAGGGCATGATCCCAGAGCCCTGGGATGGAGTCCCACATTGGGCTCCCCAAGGGGAGTCGGCTACTCCCTCTGCCTGTGTCTCTGCCTCTCTCTGTGTCTTCTCATGAATGAATAAATAAAATCTTTAAAACAAATAAATAAATTGACATTTATTTTTTTTAAGATTTTATTATTTATTCATGAGAAGACACAAGAGTCTGTTGTGGGGGGCTTGATCTCCCAAACCTGAGATCATGACCTGAGCTGAAATCAGGCACCCAAATGACTGAGCCACCCAGGTGCCCCCAGAGTTTTTTACTATAATATTCTAAATGTGATATCCTTCCACTAATTTTAAAAAATATTTTTCTTATCAGAGAGAGAGAGTGACATTGAAGAAGTTATGGAGAGAAGCAGAGAAGTGGGACAAGCAGACTCCTCACTGAGCAGGGAGCTGGATGTGGGGCTTGCTCTTAGCCCCAAGATCATGACTGGAGCTAAAGGTAGAGGCTTAACCAATTGAACCACCCACACACTCCTCCTTCCAGTAATTTTATGAATTCTCTGATAAAACATTGTAATAAGTCCCTGTCAAAATAGAGCCCTAACTCAAGGAGAAACAGTTATTATGGGATCACAAAATGTAATTGAGGCCTTCCATTCTTTAAAAACATATCATATAATTAAACTCATACCATGTAAAACAAATAATTATGATCAGATTTCCATGAGCTTTGTTTAAAACTTAATCAAATACATTAGTAAATTCAAATATACAAGTATTACACAAATTCTGTTTTTAATGCAAGTAGTTGAAATGCATTAAATGATTTAGGTGATTATAGACAAAACTCCATTACTTTTGCCTTATTTTTACCTCCTTTAGCATAAAATTCTCTATATAATTTTAGTTCTTAATTCTCTATATCAGTTTAGCATCTGATTCATATAGTTATTCTCTCTACTCAAACCCTTGCCATTTGTGACTGTAGATGAATTAATTATCCATATAGGTGATCATTTTAGTATACTGGCTTTGATCTTTTTTTGGGGGGGGTGCAAAATGATGGTTTTGTTAAAGCATGGGGACAGGACCCTTGGGCAAAAGAGCTGCTAGCTTTGATCATTCTTAAACTTAAGTCTGATGCTATCTCCACTCAATTTGAACTCTTCCTTGGCATGGCCCCACTATAGAATTTATCACTCAAAATCTCTCTACCTGTTAAGATTGATGCTCTGAATGCCCCCTCCTCTGGCCAATCTCCATCTCTCACACTTTTCCACTTATGCTAAACTGTTCCTCATTTTTATTTTGAGCATTTATTCTTCAATTCTTCCTTATTTTCTAGCACTGACTCATCTGCCAAATCTGCCTGGATTCCATAGTCAGTCATTTTATTGATATGCATATTTCCTCTAGAGCTGCCATAAAAGATATAGGATCCTAAAAATTTTAATTTCAGATAACAAAGAATTTTTAAGTATAGTATATCTCATGCAATATTGAGAAATTCAAATTTAACTAGGCACCCTGCATTTTTATTTGCTAAATTTGGCAACTTTAATTGAATGAATGAATTCAAGAAATGAATACATACATCAAGAGAAAAATAAGGAATTTTTTTTACTTTTGTGTAAATTGGTTAATTTTTCCCAAGAGACACAATAGTTCTCAAATATTAGAAGCACATTGGAGACAGATACCCTACCAAACATTTTGTTTTTAATACTACTTAACCAGTGTTTTTCCTCAAGTCAGAAGTCAATGACATCTTGAATTCTATTAAAATTATACCACAATATTAACTACCATAGATATATTTCACTTGTGGCATTATGGCATTATGGGCATCATGACATAAAAAATATCTACTGACACATACTTAATCCAACTTTTGAGAACAGTATAAAATTGCCCTATTTCTCTATCTGGGAACAGGAAATGTACATAGAAAACAGTAAGAAACAAAAGAAAGCATCCATAGAAAAAATAGGAAATGAGTATGGTAGGAGGGCAAAAGGAGGGGATATAATCATTAGCTACAATTGCTTTAGAAAGAAGAAGGGATTTTAGAGTTTGTGAGAATTTATAATATTAAAAATAGTAGTGGGTAAAGGCACCCAGGTAAAGTTGAGGCACAGAAGGACCAATACATAGCACATGTTCAGAGATCAATAAGTCAGATAAGAAAGAGATACAGTTTAGGTTTGATTAGAGACGGTCAACTGCAAGGGGAAAGAGAGAGAAAAATGAATTAAAAAATGGCCAAAGCTAGAAAAAAATAAAAGAAGAAACAAAAAAGAAAAGTACTAAATAATACAAACACATATAACTTAAGTAAGAGTAAAGAGATAGTTTGATGATCTTTTTCACTGTTGAAAGAAAGTCCATGAATGGGATTATATAAAGAATAAAAATGCACATGTCAATATACAATTCTAGTTTTATTTCTATATAACCTGAAATTATTCTGGAAATGTTCCTGAGAAATTCCCTAAAGATGAACAAAAAAGTCTCTTGTCCAATATTTATGTTTTAGAGGCTTCTATCATGGTACTGTTGTCTTAAAATTGTCACTCAGAATAATATTAGTTTTTCTGTGTGACTAGGAAAGAGGCTTTGTAAATGTCTAGTATATAATTTTATCCAACAGGAAAATGTAGGATTTGCTGCTATGGACATTATCAGACTGGAGTGACCTTTTTTTAAACCTCCCATTCCCTAAATGGATTATCTTTTGTTCAGCATGTACAGGATTTAAATGATCTGATTCTGCATTCATCTGACTGCCTGATGATAGATAGTTCTCAGAATGTCTGACAGTATTTCTTGTAAGCATCAGACATGATAGAGAGAAGGGTACTGATGGAGCAAAAGGCTTTGAAATGTCATTTTGGATCAGTGCACAGCATGATTCAAGATTGCATAAAAGAGGAGTCTGAGGAGCTATTAAAAAACGTGTGTGTCGATATTTTGAAGTACAATGTGAATCCAAACTGGTCACTCCTTTCTTTTAATCTAATTAATGTGTTTATCTCATCTTCTCCCATGAGATATTTTATGTTATCTGAAAACTAGAATTAACCAGGATTAATAATTTCATTCATTATTTGGGGCAAAAGTCAACATGTAGATCAATTGCCTCATTTTGATGATTAATAGACATTTCCTATACTGTTACAAGGGCCAGGCAAATCAGATATCTGTCTTAAAGTTACAAACACACATACCATCACAAATATAGCTCTAAACAACGAACTTAATTTGACATGTCAAACAGAAAATGGAATCACAAAAACTCACGGTTGATATACTGAGAAGATCTTGCATGATTCCAGATTTGTGAAATCACATAGGATTCATACATATATATGAAATCTGTCTTCTATTGAGAGTATTGAATGAAATCCTTTTGTTAGTAATACATTTACCCATTTATCTTTGCAATTCCTGTAGTTTCTCTTCTTTAAAGGGAATAGATGTGTTTAACAGATGTCAGTAACTACTATATCTTCTTTGTAAATGATATCTTTCAGCATTAGAAAGTACCCTTTATGTGATCTTTAATACTTTTTAGTTTGGATGCTACTTTGACATTAGGACTGTAACCTTTTTCTTTTGGTTAATAAACTAAAATATTGCTTTTGTCCATCCTTCAGTTTAGCCTCCCTGTATCCTATTTTAGGTGTATTTTTAATACAATATGCAATTAAAACTTTTAATACTGTCATATCATTTTGTTATACTATGATATATAATTGCTATTTCTTCTTTTTATATTTCCTTCATCTTTCATTTTTAGCTCTTTTCATAATTAAAAAACATTTATATTTTTGTATTCTATATCTGTTTATGCCGATGGCCCTCTATTTGGTTATTTATCCTTTTACTCTCTGCTATTTTAATGGTATCCTTTATCTTTCACTTATTACCTGAATAACAATACATGAGCTTATTCTTTTTTCTCTTTTCCTTTCCTTTCTCTTCCCATTCTTTTAGTTGTGGTATTTCTACTGCTTTATAACATGCCTTGCCACTTCCTGTGGTCATCAGCACCCTATGTTCTTGTTTCCCTCCCTGCTATCATTAAGATTGTTCTGCTGCAGCACACCTCAACTCCATTGCCCCTCTTTCCCTTCACTGAAATCATTTGGTTTATCAAATTGCCACAAACTTAGTGGTTAACAACACAAGTTTGTTCTCTTACAGTTTTAGAGATGAGAACTCTATAATTGGTCTCATAGCTCTGAAATCAAGGTGTTAGCAGAGCTGATTTCTGCTGGAGGTTCCAGGGAAAAATCCATTCTTTGCCTATTCCAGCTTCCAGAGACTGGTATTTGGCTTGGCTGCTAGCTGTATTACTCCAACCTCCGCATCTTCACATTGTTTTCTCTTGCTCTGATCTTCTGACTCTCATAAGGAATTCTGTGATTACATCAGGCACATTGGGTAATCCAAGATAATCCCTTCATCTCATTTGTGCAAAATCTTTTTTTTTTTTTTTTTTAAGTTCAATCATATGTGCAAAATTCCTTTTGCCATATAAAGTAACATTCATAGGTTCCAGGGATTAGGACATGGACACCTGGGGCAGGGGTGTTATTCAGCTTAGGTTTGCCACACTTGCAAAGTTTACATTCCAACTGTAAAGATAACTTTTTCTTTATCTATTTTGTGTCCCCACTAAAGTAATTGGATTTGGCTGTGAAACAACAAGCAACCATGCTGTTAAGTCTCACTTTCAATATAAGCTTACAAACCTCAAGTGGGCCCTAGAGACCAACCAAAATCCTAATAATATCTCTACTTAATTCACTTCTCCACTCCAAAAGGTGACAAATTCAATAATAATCTTTTAAAGCTTCTACTAATCCTTTCTATTTCTTACCCTCAACAATGCCCTAAGCACTTGTTTCATCAGAAAAAAAATAATAACCTATCAAAAGAAAACATCCACATTCTCCCACTGCCAAACCTACTGTCATGTGTTCCATATTACTCTGCATTCCCTTCTGATACAATGGATTCCATTAAGATCTTCCGATTTGTGCACTCATCTTAACCTATCTAAAAATTCTTACTTGAGGACAGCTCTGGTGGCTCAGCGGTTTAGCGCCGCCTTCAGCCCAGGGTGTGATCCTGGAGACCCAGGATCGATTCCTACGTCGGGTTCCCTGCATGGAGCCTGTGTCTCTGTCTCTTTCTGTGTCTCTCATGACTAAATAAATAAAATCTTTAAAATAAAAAGAAAATAAAAATTTTTACTTGAATTCAAATTATTTACCCTGATCTATCAGAAAATAAATGCCCAGATTCTTGCCTACCTGTCTAACATCATCTGCCTCATTTCCTCCTTTTCCACTTTCTTCTAGTCACATAAATATCCTGGCATACAATAAATTTGTTAATGGTAAACATAAAAAAGTTTAGTCTCGAGACTCGAGTGGCTTGGTGGTTGAGCGTCTGCCTTCAGATCAAGTGTGGTCTCGGGTCCTAGAATTGGGGCTCCCTGCAGGAAGCCTGCTTCTTCCTCTGCCTGTACCTCTGTTTTTCTCTCTGTGTCTCTTATGAATAAATGAAATCTTAAAAAAAAAGTCTAGTCTCTAATAGCTGCTTGTGAATTTTGATATTAATCTACTTATTCAATCTTACTACATTGTACAAATTTTATAACTTCATTTATTTTTATCTACCTTAAATTAAAAAAAAATAGAGGTATAGTAAAGTCTTCCACAATTACTATTTTTGTGTATTAATCCTATGATATTTTGCTTTATATGTTGATGCTTGATTATTCAGGACAAAAGGATCATGATTATTCTAACTTTGTGTGACACCTATAATGATGTAAATGAAGTCTTTTATCATATTTAATTTCTTTCACTTGAAAAGTCTTGATTATTTAATTCCTGAGTCCTTTTATATTTGGTTCTGCTTTTATATTTACTTAATTTTTTAAATCAATTTTTAGTGTTTAATCTTTGTGTACCATTTGTGTTTTATATGGATTTCTCAAAGTTCCTATGAGATTAAAGCTTGTTATTTTAACTTATATATTATTTAACTTTTAAAAAAGAATTTAAAATTCATTTACATTTTGATAATTTTTATCTTCAATCTTTTCTCAATTCATTTATTTTATGATCTTGGTGTCTTGTGTTTGTCTACTGTTCTTTAATCTTTTTCTCTTATTCTGTAGGCCAAGTTTGTTACCCTATTCTATAATGTGGGAGCCTCCTAATCAGATGTGGGTCCACCGAATGTGGGGCAATCTGATTGTGTGGAGGTCAGCAACATAGGCAGTGAAAGAATTCATTCAAGGCAGAAAAAAAAAAGGAGATAGAAGTTTATTGAAAGGGGTATCTGAGTGGCTCAGTCAGTTAAACATCTGCCTTCAGCTCAGGTCATGATCCCAGGGTCCTAGGGATCTTGCCCTGCATCAGACTCTTTGCTTAGTGGGGAGTCTGCTTCTTCCTCTCCCTCTCTCTCGCCTGTTTTTCTCCCTGCTTGTGCTCTCTTTCTCTCTGTCAAATAAATAAATAAAATCTTAAATTAAAAAAAAAAAAAAGGAAAGAAGTTTATTGAGTATACTGCAAGGGAGCATTGAGCAGGACAGCAATGAAAAGATTGCCAAGAGGCAGGTGGGGTTAAGGTGGAAAGTGAGGAGGTATGGGAACTATGGAACTTTCCTTTATGGTACCTGTGTCTGGGTGTAACTAATTGGTCAGTTAGGACTTATGGATATTTTGAGGTGGGTCACCTAACAGGCTTGTTTGTATCCAGCCAGGACCCCTTCTACCTTACTCAGGCCTCTGTTGTTCATACTGATTTCATAAAAGCGGCATCTACATATAAGGCCATGTACAGATTATCACTTACTATAACTTCATCTTCATTTCCTCATTGCTCATTTTTATGTTATTTTTGCATTTTTATTGCTTATATATACTATTGTAGAAGGGAGGTGTCCTGTTTCTAATTTAGGAGATTCATAAAATATTATTTAGCCAATTTTTCTTCAAAACATCACATATCATATTTTTCAAAATGCCAAAACATTAAAAACTTCATCTTTGTAGTTCCCTCCATGTGGTTAAGCAAAATTCCTATTCTTCTACTTTAAGATCAAGCTCTCATTCAACTTGAATACGTTTTCAAGTAATTTTTTTTAAGGATTTTATTTATTTATTCGTGAGAAACACAGAGAGAGGCAGAGACACAGGCAGAGGGAGAAGCAGGCTTCCTGAAGGGAGCCTGCTGTAGGATTTGATCGCAGAACTCTGGGATCACGCCCTGAGCCAAAGGCAGACGCTCAACTGCTGAGCCACCCAGGCATCCCAATCTTCAAGTAATTTTTTACAGAGCTAGTATATTTTATGTGTTCTTGCATTTCTGAGAACGATGCTTGCATTCAAGTTTTCTGCGTAAAATAATTTTAGGACAAAATTATATATGTGTTATATTATATTCTGGTCATTAGCTTTAAAGAGAGGATGTGTGAGCTTTTCCATGTTCATGTGATCCAAGGGTCAGACTACAGGTCTCCTTGTGATGTGGCAGCTCCAGAGCAATGTAGGAACTGCCTCTGCCAAAGTCATGGCAGGACTGGAACTTCTAAGGAAACTTTAGAAAGTTTCTTCCCCTCTTTGAAAGGGGTGCAGCTGAAACTGTAACCAAAAGAAGCATTATGCTTCCAGAAAAATCTCAATGAAAAGTATTGCAAACAATACTAGATCAAGCCCTAAAGGAAAGGGTAGAGAGATCTAACCAGTTAAGGTGAAAGTTGGAAATAAAGTTCTTCTCTCAGAATTTGGAGGCACCAAAGTAATTCTAGATGACATGGATTATTTCTTATTTATAGATGATGACAGGAAAGTATATAGACAGAAAATTATTGAAATGTCATGAAGTGAAGCTGCCTGTTCCAGTGAAGTTGTGAAATCTTTCAAGTAAATAATTTTCATACCTCTCTTTTATATATAAAAAAATAAAAATAGAGGATGTGTATCAATCTAACTTCTGTCCTCAGTAATGTTTGTTTTCACTCTACAGCCAATGGATTTTATTCTCCACCCTTATAATCCAAATATTTGTCAGACATAACTAATTTGTTGCTCTTTTCATTGATTTTTGCCTAGAGCAAGGTGAACTCTTCAACCTGGATGATCAGATCTTTTTTTCAGCTTGGGTATTATCATTTCCTCTGTTCAATTTTATTGTTCTCAATACACAGTTATTTTTTAAAATGAATCAAGAAGCTTTTCCTTCCATAATGATCATACTCTTTGTCATAGTTTTTTTCTCTTCAACCTTTTCTACTGCATCTAAGAGTGTCTCTTAAGTTTGATCTTTGCAACTCTTATGTTTCATAGTAACAATTCTCTCCTTAAGGTCATCATTTTGGATTTTCACTTTGGTGCTACGTTATTATTTTTTAAACCTTTCTTGGGTCATACACTTCCCAATTTAATCTCATGATACTTTTATTTTTGAATTTTTTTCTTCTTGTATTTTTTCCTATTTCATAACTGGAATGGCTTGTATACAGTGGATAATAGTGTGTTTTCTGAGATTTTCAAGTTTCTTCAAGAAATATCGAAAATAGGGCAGCCTGGGTGACTCAGCGGTTTGGGGACTGCCTTCAGCCTAGGGTGTGATCCTGGGGTCCTGAGATCAAGTACCAGGTGGGGCTCCCTGCATGGAGCCTGCTTCTCCCTCTGCCGTATCTCTGCCTCTCTCTTTCTCTGTGTCTCTCTGAATAAATAAAATCTTTTTAAAAATATTGAAAATATGTCTTCATTTTTCATAAACATGATTTTCCCTTCTTCTGGTTCAGCATTATTTTATTTTAGCTATAAACTGTGTGTGTAAGTCTATAGACACATATATACACACATACACATATATATCCTCCTCCTACTCTTGCTCCTTCTCTTTCTCACCTTCCCCTCTTAACTTATTCTCAAGGGAGTTTGATCTACTTATTGTTGTGCCCAAGATCGCAAATCCGAGAAACCACACCGATGCAAACACACGAGGGTTTATTTACAAGCTCGAGCCTGGGTCCAGGTATACCCGATGCAGCGGAGCAGGGACTTGGACTCCAAGACTAAGAGGCTTAGCAACTTTATAGGGGCCAGTGGCCAATGGGATACGCAGAAAGTTGCACGGTCCACTGAGCCGGATTTCCAATTAGGGTGTGCCCTGGGCTTGACTAGGGCGGGGCAGTGCCCTAAGTAATAAGTAGGTCAGCACAAGGCGGGTGCAGCACAAAATAGAGTCAGTCCTGCTCTGTCCAGTGTTAGGGGGTTTTGTTAAATTTCCTGGGTCCCACACTTATATTCTGTGTTTAAGCACAAGCAGGATGTGTGGTTAGTCTTTATCCTATTTAGCTGTCCATTTGGGTGCTGACCAGCTTTCAGTTTAATACTGGCTTTTTGATAATCATCTGGTTCTTTTGTGTTGAATGTATAAGTAACTTCTCCTATCACACTTAGATACTTTGAGCTGAGTATGTGAAAACATACAATGTCTAGAATGCTTTGCTGCTGTGGTTCAATATGTTCCACTACCAGGGATTGCTTGGGAGAATTTAACCTCTCATAAAGAAGCCTGATCCTGACATCTCTTCTCTACCTAAGGCTCTCTTGTATCCCTGATGTTATCAAATCTGAAGGGCTACAAAAAAAAAAAAAAAAAAAAAAAAGCACTGACTGGGGAAAAGTGAAAGCAGTATGCAGGTCCAATAAAAATGCAGAAATAGCACAGTAAAAGTATGACTGTCCAAATTTATACTTGGTGCAGCTTGAGGTAAACACTAAGCTCAGGTAGTTCCAACAAAATGGGCACTTTAAAAAAATTAATCTTGAATTCCTGTAGAAATTTTCTTTATTCGGTTATTTTGTAGATTTTGTGCATCCATTCCCCTAAATCTAAACTGGATTTTATGAAACATTTGTGTTATTCTGGGTTCAGCTAAACGTTGTTTTTTCACTGTTCCACCAGACCCATTAGGGAGTAGTCATCATATCTTCAGCATATAAGTATGTAGGGATCACATGAAGACCATGCCCATTCTGAAATTCCAGAAACCATAATTTAGCATCACATTAATATAGAGATGAAAAATAATACTATGCTGGCCACCATTTATTTGGTTCTTACTATGTGACAATTCACTCATTCATTCATTTCTTAATAGTTTACTGAGAAACTATTTTATGCCAGACATTTTTGTGCTAGGGATATAATGCTGATAAAAAATTAGAATTCTTTAGGGTCACCTGAGTGGCTCAGTTCCTTAAGTGTCTGCCTTCAGCTCAGGTCATGATCCCAGGGTCCTGTGATTGAGCCTCACATTGGGCTCCCTGCTTAGCCGGGAGCCTGCTTCTCTCCCTCTCTCTGCCTGCCACTCTCTCTACTTGTGCTCACTCTCTCTGTGTGAGTCAAATAAATAAATCAAATCTTTACAAGAAATACAATTCTTACTGAGTTTATGGTGTAATAGAGACATTCACCAAATAATCATACTAATGAATATTTAGTAAAATAAATACTTTGAATATTTCATAAAGTGCCAAGGCAGAGGATGTGGTGGAAGGTACGGTCAGAAAAAATTTTCCTAAGGAAATTTCTCTTTGATCTGAAATTTGAAGGAAGAGTAGAGATTACATGGGTGAATAATACAGAGGAGAAATACAACAAGAGGGAGTTGAATGTGCAAAGGCCCTTTCAGTGCAAAGCATTGTTCTAAGCACTTACTTGCACAGCCTTTTTAAAGCTCATTTTCAGTGTAGTAAAGTCATATTTTTCTTTTCCAGTATAGTTATTTAGGGAGAAATTGGGAGTGACTGTGTTATTGGCTGCTAAATTAACACACACTTTCAAGTCAGGTTTCTAATTTTAATATAATTCTACATAATATAACATGTCTTAAATACAGTCAAATGTCAATATCAGATAAACACTGCATATGCACCTGTAATCCTGAGTAGTGTTTTGTTTCTTAGAGCAAGCACATATAGGTGTAATAGTTTTTATATCATTTTTTAAAGGTTTTATTTATTAATTCATAGAGACACACACACACACACAGAGAGAGAGAGAGAGAGAGAGAGAGGCAGAGGGAGAAGCGGGCTTCACTCAGGGAGCCCAACATGGGACTCAATCCTGGGTCTCCAGGATCATGCCCTGGGCTGAAGGCAGCGCTAAACCGCTGCGCCACTGGGGCTGCCCTAGTTTTTATATCATAAGGCAATTTCAATTCTTCTGTTATTTAAGTTCTTTGGATGGTGGAAAACAAACTGATATTAGGGAAACCTTATTTGCAAAAGTAACTAGTTTTAAGAAAATCTTTACCCCAGGCTTTCAGCCTAAAACTAATATAGACAAACCCAAGTTAAAAAGATGCTTAATTCAACCAAACCTAGATAAATGTACATTCTAATTCTATAAAGCCAATCAACTTGATGATATATAATCCAATCCCCAGAGAAACTGGTTCATACCTTTCACATTTTAGTTTTTCAAGTAATGTAGAATTTCAGCAATTAAAGTTCACATGCCACACTCAGGTTAACCTTTGCAAACACTGATGTATTCAGGGAAGCTAGGATTGATAATACCCAAACAAACTTAAATGAATTTTCATTGAGTTAAATTTTTTATGTTTTGAAGAGAGAATTAGTGAATTTAAAGTGAGTCTTCAACATAGACAATAAGATTTAATGATGCAGAACCCAAAACATAATTACTCTGAGATAGAGTAATAATGGATGTTCAACTATACAAATTCCTTTAAAAAAGAGAGAGCAAAAAAGTTGCACAAAATAAAATCTCATATATTTATCATATGTTCCTGCTCTTGGCCACAGCTTCTCTTATTTTATAAGGCTTTAGTTGTGTGCATATGTATGTGGGGGGACTTGTGGGGTGAGGAGTCAGCTACCCTGACAGTGGTTGTGACTACATTCTTTGTGGACACAGCTGTTTTCAGTACTCAACTCCGACCCTCAACTACGTTGGGACTTGATGGCCAAGTCTAATCAGAGCTGTGGAATAGAAGCATAAAATCAACTTCTGAAGTCCAGAAATCTGATTTAAGTTCCACTTCATGGTGTATTTCTAGTGGAATGAGTTATGAAAAGTCACTGTCTTCTCCAGATCTCAGTATCTCCTCTGTAAACTGAGGATACAATTGGTGTCTGCTCAACCTTTTTTATAGAAATTTCATGAGCATCACATGAGATCATTGATTTGAAAGTACTTGGTTGATGGCCATATGTCACACAATTATTTGTTTATGCATTAAATATGTACGGTTGCCTCAACTGTACCTTTGACTCCTTGATGCTCTGGAAGGTTTACAAACATTGTGAGAAATGAAGAAACATGGTAACCAGACTGAGAAATGTTTTCCAGGCACACATCTATAAATTAAATAATCTTTCTAATTTCTAGACTTATTCAGACTTATTTAGCACACATTTTATATGGTAATATCTTAACTTCTTTTAAGATTTTATTTATTTCTTGGACAGAGGGAGAGAGAGTACAAGCAGGGGGAGAAGCAGGCACAGGGAGATGGAGAAATAGGCTTCACACTGAGCGGGGAGCCCCATACAGGGCTGGATCCCAGGACCATGACCTGAGCTGAAGGCAGATGCTTAACCAACTGAGCCACCCAGGTACCCCTATGTGATAACATCTTAACTTCAAAACAATACTGTAAACCTCCTCAGAATCCTCTTATCTGTTTAAAAATTTTCTATTCAAGACTACATATATAAAGTGCTTAATGCCATCCTATTGATGGAATCATTTAAATATGCATTATCTGATATTCATAATTAAAGTTTTCTAATCTAACAGATAATATATCAGGAATGCATTTCTCTACACTTGGAAAACTGTATGTTTGTAAGGAATTTATTCATTTCTTAATTCAGTATATCATCTATTGACCACAGACACTTTTAATTACCCATAGAAGTTCACTCTGGTCCAAGCCATCCATCATCAATTGGCTTTATTACCGCAATTACCTCTTAGTCTCCCTGTCTCCTTTGTCCCTTTCAGTCTACCATTAACATGGCAGTCATAGTGATATTTTATTTTATTTTTCATAGTGCTATTTTAAACACAAAAGTCAGACTATATCACTTTTCTTTTCAGAACTCTGCAATGTCTTCTCTTTTATCACCTTGCTGACTTTCTCCAGTCATGCCAGCATTCTCATTTGTCCTGGAAGATACCAGTTATGATCTTGCTGTAAGGCTTTTGTGTTGCCTATTTCTGAATGTTAACACTCTTCTCCTAGATAACTATTTTGTCGGCTCTTTTCTCACTTCAAATCTTTGCTTAAATGGGGCTATCCTGACAATATTAATATTGGAACATAATCCCTCCCAAAGTCCTAATAGCTCCCATCCTTTATTCACATTCTTTTTTTCCATAACATTTATTATCTTCTGACATACATATTATTACATTATGGCCATTTTTTAATTGTCTGTCTCTCACTAGTAGGATAAGAGCTTCAGAATGGAAGAGATGTTTGCTTTGTTTACTGATTTTTCCCAAACACCTAGAACTATGCCTGGCATAGAACAGCCATTCATTATGTTCCCTGACCTTAAGATAAGTTCTGCTTAGGAAAGGCAAGCAGTAAGGGTCAGTTAAAAGTAAACACTCTTCATTTCTGCCGATGTCTATTTTGTGCTTTTACTGAAAAAATATTTTAACTAGATACAACATTCTATTCTGATGAGTGTTTATTATCTATACTTTGATATTACAAATATTTTGATATTCTATTTCCTCTCACTTAATTTTGCTGTTGAGTAGTCTGCATTCAGATTGCCATTGCATTGTAGGTCTTTTTCCTCTAGTTACTTTTCAGATCTCTTCATCTTTGATGTTTTGCAGTTTCCCTAAAAGGTACCTATGTATGCATTTATTTCCATATGTCTACTTTGGAGTTTGCTTTAATTCCTGCATCTAATGCTGTTGTCTTTTCTATACTACCTATTCTCCTTTTAAAACTTCTCCTAGATATCTGATGGGCTTTCACATTCTATCTTCCATGTCTTTGACTTTTTTTTTTCATTTTTCCATCCGTTTAAGTCTCTACCTCTATGCATCTGCCCATTCCATTCTCTTGTCCTTAATGGCTTTACTACCCTTGTTTATCAAGTGATCTCATACTTAAAAAGAGGTAGCTAAAATGTCTTTATTAGGACATTCTCTTATCAATGCAAGTTTGACCTTAATATCTTTAATGCAAACTACTTATCTGTGTGCTCCTGCACACATTTAAGTTAGGTATTGTTTATAAGAAGATTCTCAGATTTATACTCCCATTCATGAACTTCTACTTCAGTTGTATTTATTATGCTGTTAAGCTCACTGATTGTGGTTTTATTTTATTTTGAAGATTTTATTTATTAATTTGGAAAAGAGATAGCACAAGAGAGGAGAGGAGCAGAGGGACAAGCAGATTCACTGCTGAGTGGGGAGCTTGATGAACAGTGGATCCCAGAACCCTGAGATCCTGACCTGAGTTGAAATAAGATGCTTAACTGACCGAGCCACCCATGCACCCTTTATTTTTTTATTTATTTTTTATTTTTTAGTAACTACTTTTTACTTCTAGGAGAATATTTGGTTGTGTTTCAAATATTACTATTTTTATCATGGTATCTTTTTATTACTTCAACTGGTATTTTTAATAACATAAAATACATTTATTTCATTGCTCTTAGAGGGGTCTAATTCTGCTTTGCTATAGCTGCCCTATGCTGATTCTTGATTACTGATTTTTATGTTCCTTAATTGTGGATTGTTCCTTAAATTTGAATTGTGGATTTATCTTTGATCTGTGGGAAGCCCATTCTGCTTGATTGAGAGCATGTCCTTCCCAGGTGCTCAATGTTTGCTTCTGTCAGACTTTGGAGTGTTTTATTGGCCTGGGACCAATTTTGTATAAATTTCTGAGCATGGGGGATGCTGAACAATGTGTATAATGTATATTTCACCCCAAACTTGCAACAGTTTAGGCCTATGGTTTTAAATAATTAGTGATGACTTTTTTTTATCTGTGATCTAGAAAACAGACAAGTGTTGTTTTTGTCTCTCTGTGCCAGAAGAACTTTTTGCCATATTTGTAGCCACTCAAAGATGGTGACTAACTAAAGACCTCATTCTCACAACCTCCCAAGGCTACAGCTTCATTTTGTCTTTCTAGGAATTGAGATCTAGGCCTCAGTGTTGTAGATTAAGAATCTGAACTCTAGCACATTTTCTCTCCAGTGGAGGTGCAAAGTCACCTTGATACTCCTGCTCTCTTTCATAGGCTTATTCCCATTTTGGACTGTGTATATACTGCTTCTCTTCCTGTGAACTCATCTACTTATTTAAAATGTTGCATTTTCCAATATTTTATTTATTTCTTTTGTATTTGTATAGCCTTTCCCCCCAAGTTCATGAGATTCCACTTTGTCAGAAATTGAAATCCTGAATGTGTGTTTCAGCACGGTATTAAGTTTTCATACAGTCATATATATAGGAAAATCTGTACAAAGAAATTCAGTCTTCTAGGAGTTCCATTTGATTAAGAGGTGAAACAGCTAAATAAACAACTGCAAATAAATGTGGCAAGCATAGAGAAGCACTGTTAAATATAGGGAGGGCAATGTCTATCAGTGAAGGCTTTATGGCAGAGTTAACTCCAGCCAGGAAAAGAAAAAGGATGGATACTTCAGACCAAGGTGAATGAAAATATTCAAAGAAATGTAATTAATGGTGGCTGAAACACAGTGTAAATCTGGAAGAGTAACTGAAGGTAAAGCTAAAGAGGATATCTAAAGCTAAGATCATGAAGAGATTTCTGCTATGCTGATGAGTTTAAATTGTAATATTTCAATCAGGTTACTGACACCAACAGATGTACATAGTATTAAGTGTATTATAACAACAATCTGTGTGAAAGGTGGATTAAGAATGAAGGGATTAAGGGGCCATTGTGGTAAAATAGGCCCTAAAATTATGAGGGCTTAACCTAAAACATTGAGAATATGAGTGGAAGAGAATGGATATACTTAAGTGATAATCAAGGGTGATATAATCACCTGAACAAAACTGAAAAAACACTTTCAGATTTTTGGTTTGAGCATCTGAGTGGTTATGTTATTCACCAAGATAGAAGCTGTAGTAGTCATATATTTGGTGATACAATAACATGCTCATCTTCAGAAAAGTTAAATGTGAAATGCATATGAGACATTTAGACAAAGATACCCTCCCCTCAACACACAAATAAAGCCAAATACTTAAAGATGCTTCTTTCACTGGACATACAAGCTTGGAATCCTGCCACTTAAATGCCACAACAGATAATTACATTTTGCATGGTACCCTGGGAAATTTAGGCCTTCCACCAGGGTTATTTCCTAGGTTTTCAGCTCAAAAGATATTTGGAAAATGTCTAAGCAAAGTTAAGAGACAGGTTACCTTCCACAGAATAAATTTGAGTCTGAGTGTGGTCCATGAATTTGCATTTTCTAACACCTAGCTTAGCTGATTATCATGCAGTCACTCCACTGAATGTCCATTGAAAAACACTGGCCAGGATTCTTCTATTCTCAAAATGAGAACTATAACCTCAATTCCTTGGTATATTCCTTAATTTGAATGCCAATCAATGTTGTAATAGCCACAGAAAGTCAATACTTTTGCTGTTGATATGATCTTTTGACAGGAATTTACATAGAAATTGTATTACAAGATTTGACTAAGCAGTGAATACATAGCCAAAGCTGATGTGTCAGACATCAAGCTTCATACAACCTATACAACTGATCCAAATAAATAACCTAGTTTAAATTACTGGTGTCATATATCGACCTGTCATATCACCAATAAAGCATCAACTGCTGGTCATTTTCTTGGTTACAATCTGGGTATTGGATAGTGGAACCTGTCAAATGTGTAGCAGTGAGAGAAAAGAGAATTTTCTCTGAAAGAAATGATAGGTATAAAAAGCTATCTTTTTTCAACAAATGGTGTCAGAACAGTGGAATATCCACATGCCAAAAAAAAAATGAATCTAGAGACAGACCTTCCATCTTTCACAAAAATTAACTCAAGAGAGATCATAGGCCTAAATGTAAAATGCAAAAACTACAAAATTTCTAAAAGATAACACAGGAGAAATCTAGGCAACCTTGAGTTTGGTAATGGTTTAGACACAATACCAAAAGGAAGATCCATGAAAGAAAAAAAGGATAAATTGGACTTGACTAAAATAAAAAACTTTTCTGTGAAAGACACAAAGATAATTCATAAAGAAAATATTTACAAAACACCCATCCAATAAAGGACTAATATCCAAAATATATAAATAACCCTTAAACTCAATAAGAAAACAATTTAAAAATAGTCAAAAGATATGAAAGACATCTTACCAAAGAAGACACAAGACACAAATAAAATACAAAGAGATGCTAAACATGATATATCACTATGGAAATGCAAATTAAAACAATTATGAGATAAAAACACATACCTCAGAGAATAGCTAAAATCTATAACATTGACAACATCAAATGTTGCAAGGATATAGAGCCATAGAAACTTCCATTCTTTGCTGGTGGGAATACAAACCATATAGCACTTTGGAAGATAGTTTGGCCATTTCTTACAAAGCTAAACATACTGTTATCACATGTTCCTTCGCACTTACCCAAAGGAGTTGAAAATTTACAAAAATTTGCACATGAATGTTTATACATTCTAAACAAAAATCTGTGCATGAATGTTTATAGCAGCTTTATTCATAATTGCTAAACTTGGAAGAAACCAAGATGTCCTTTGATATGTAAATGGATAAACAAACTGTGGTACATCCATACGATGGAATATTCTTTAGTACTGAAAAGAAGTAAAATATAAAGACATGGAAGAACCTTAGAAGCCTATTGGAAAGAGCTACATACTGTATTATTTTAATCCTTTGAATAATACATTCTGGAAAAGGTAAAATTATGGGGACAGTGGTTGGAGGGAAGGAAGGATTTTAGGGCAGTAGAACTATACGATGCTATGATGGTAGATAGAGGTCATTATACATTTTTCAACACCCATAAAGTATACAAAAATGGGGCAGCCCAGGTGGCTCAGCGGTTTAGCATGACTTTCAGTCCAGGGCTGATCCTGGAGACCCTGGATGGAGTCCCACGTTGGGTTCCCTGCATGGAGCCTGCTTCTCCCTCTGCCTGCGTCTCTGCCTCTCTCTCTCTGTCTCTCATGAATAAATAAATAAAATCTTTATTTAAAAAAGTAAAAATAAAATAAAGTATACAAGAATGGACCCTAATATAAACTATGGATGTTATGTGCTATACTATATGTTGGCAAATTGAATTTAAACAAAATAAAATAAAAAATAAAAATTATTGATTTTAGTTTAAAATAATGTATTGATATTGGTTCATAAACTGTAACAAATATACCATTTTATTACAAAATAATAATAATAGAGGAGACTGGGGAGGGAGGAATATGAGGGGGTATATGGGAATTCTATATTTTGTGTTCAGTTTTTCTTTTTTTTCTTTTTTTAAAGTTTTTATTTATTTACTTATGAGAGATACACAGAGAGAAACAGAAGCACAGGCAGAGGGAGAAGCAGGCTCCCCATGGGGAGCCTGATGTGGGACTCCATCCCAGAACCCCAAGATCACAAACTGAGCTGAAAGCAGATGCTCAACCACTGAGCCACCCAGGCATCCCTCAATTTTTCTATAAAACCTGAGTGCTCCTCCAAGTTAAGTCTATTAATAAAAAGACTATGTACCCAGGATGTTATACTCACTTGATGCATTAAATTATTATTTGTTTAACATATTATTATTTTGTTTAATAAGTAGCTGGGATTATGTTTTATAAATATATAAATTTGGAGTTGAAGGGATTGGTAAAATGCTAATAATTATAAAGCAGGGCCTAGAAAAGCTCTTTGCATTTTGGCAGAGGCTTCTTTAGAAGACAAAAAAACAGAGGTATTGACAAGTCAACTTTCACATCTCAAAACTTTCTCCATTATTCTTATTAACACATCATTTGATCTGACTTTAGGTGTCTCTGAGGATGAAACAATATGTAAGAAATTGGGTGTCTCTGAGGAGGTGTCTATTGGTGTCTCTGAGGAGGAAACAGTATGTAAGAAATTCACTGCTCCCCACCTCAGTTCTGAAAAAAAACTTTAGACTTAAGACAATGGTAGAAAATTCTCAAAATATGATATTTCTTCCTAATAAAACAGAGTTCAAGTTTATAGCTTAGGTAAAAAGCCAATGGCTTCCTAACCCCAGATGAGGCCAATTTAGCCACTACAATAGCAGCACTGAGCCCAGCAGTAGCACCTAGCAGTACCTTCCATTACAAGGGAGGAGCCTGTCCCTGGAGGGGCAGCGTAGATCAATGTATCCTGTGGGCAGCCCATTCCTAATTGCAAAAGCACCTGAACAGAACAACCTAAATTTAATATTCCTGAGTTAACCAACCTTATAATGATTTCAGTGCATCTGTATGGGGCAGAGAGGAGCTAGAACTGTTAAATTTATAAGGATCGCTTCACATTGAAGGAATCACCAAGAACAGAAGCATTCACTCCCTCTCAATAATTATATTGTGAGCTAGGTAGTATTATATCCATAAAATTTTGAAATATATTTTGATGTCTTTTACAAATTTGTGAATTCATGAAAATGTAAGTGTCCTTTAAAAGTGTTAAAGAGCATCCACATGAATAGAAAAATGAGTCCAACAGTTGTAATACACGGACAGAGGGCCAGTCTGAACCACTGTGTTGAGGAAGAATGTGAGGCTGAACCTTTATTGAGGCTGTTGACTAAAGGCTGCAAGGTTAGAATTCGAATGCATAATTTACCAGGTAAGAAATCTCACCTAGATGTTAAAACCGATATTTTAGGTTTATAAAACCAAAAAAAATTCATCAGAGGGGAAATAAATACTTTGCAATTTTTATTCAAATGGCAACTTCTAAGAGCTGCTCACTGATATAACATTCCAGTTTAGGCTTGGAAAGAATGTGGCTGATGGCACAAAGTCAAGTAAGCCCAATTATATTGGAGGAGGCACAACTATATCTTTCCAGTGGATGAAATGGGGAGCAGCAGTAGGTGAGACTAGAATATTCTAGAACAATAGAAATGCACTAGAAGACTTCAAGTACCAGGCAGAGAATTTTGTATCAGTTCAGAGTGTAATAGCTACAGAAGGATTTTGGTGCACTAAAGAGATTCATGATCCATGCTTCACTCAGTAAAGAAGATTCACCTTTCAGCAGGGTAAAGGATGAGTTGGAATGGATGGAGAAAGGAAAGAGTGACAGAAAAGATGTTTAATGAGAGATCATCAGTGAATTCAGAGGTCACTGGAAACCCCCACCACTCAGCCCAGTCTCTGATGAGGCCTTTAATACATTTGGAGGAAGAGGCTCTGACTGTTGAACTATCCTTCCCCATTCATTTCTGCCCCTTTGTCCTAATTCCACTTTTCTGCTTTGCACAAAATAATCTAACCTCATGACAAGACTTTGATTTAAAAATATATATATATTGTTTTTTGTCACCAGACTGACAACATCAGTGGTTTTGAATGCTCCTTAGATACATTTAGTTTGCTCGTTCATGACCAGAGCTGAAAGCAGGCTGCCTATCTTTTTGAAGATTAATACTTAGAAATTAAATCCTATTACATTTCACTTAGGCCAGAGAAGAGCCAATTGGTTTAAACATTCTAAATCTGATAATTCTACTACTACCATTTAACAATGATGTCTGCTAACATTTTTTTAGCATTAACTGTATGCCAAGCCTCATACCAAGTACTCTACATGAAAAATCGTATTCAGTCCTCACAATACCTCTAAGAATTAGGCACTATTATTGTTACCTTGAAGAGAAAATCCAGGTGAAAAAAGACTAAGGTCACATGTCTTGAAAGGAGTAGAACTGGGACTAGAACCACTTTTACCTTACTCCAAAGCCCATGCTACTAAGGATGATGTGGTGTTCCTTCTCTTTAGATTACTTCACCT
The DNA here is from genome assembly GCF_003254725.2 of Canis lupus dingo. Classification (NCBI taxonomy): domain Eukaryota; kingdom Metazoa; phylum Chordata; class Mammalia; order Carnivora; family Canidae; genus Canis; species Canis lupus. The sequence continues at coordinate 23,314,196 of NC_064250.1, read as the reverse complement.
ACTCTTTCTTTCTTTCTTTTTTTTTTTTTTTTTTTTTTTTTTTTTTGCCCACCAGAGAAGAGGCAGTGATATCACACAGCCAATCATAGTATGCTAAAATTTGTAGTTATAAAACTTGGCTGGACATATAAGTCACCTCAAAAGCTTTTATAAAGTTCTTATGTTTGGTCCTTACCCCAGGCTAATTAATATGAATTTCTGAGGGTGGATCCTGTGCACTGGCATATTTAAAATTCTACCCAAGTGACTGAAATGTGTAGTCAGGGACAAGATCTATGGCCTCTGTTCCTTTGTATATATGCTGTTATTAAATCCGGTCTTCCTTATACTGTTCCTAAGTAGTTGACTTGAGGATACGAATACAGGACCTAACAACACATGTCACAATTTAAGTTTACCTTATTGGATTCAGCCCATTATTCTAGCCTGTCAAGAACTTTAAGGAACCTAATTCTGTCACCCAGCATATTTTTTAAACCTCCTGGTTTCATGTTATCTAAAAATGTCATAAGGATTCATTTGATATTCTCATTTAATTCTTAAAGAAAGTCAGTGAATAGAAAACAGCCTTTAAGCATATTGACTTGATATCCTTAGACACAGGCATCCAAATACAAAACCATATAATTACTCTTGCCTGTGGTTCATTTTCCCATTTTGTTCATGGGAATGACATTAATGGCCTTTACAAAGATTTAGCAACACACAAATATACTATCTGTAGCACATTTCTCTGCTCTACCAACAAATAGTCTTTTGTCAAAAAGAAAATTGGTCTCTGTCATGGCTTATTCTTAGTTATGGCTTATTAGTTATTGTATATAATAAGCTATAACTTATTAGTTATGGAATAACTTAGTTATTCTCAGTTATGGTTTATTCTGACTCTGTAAAAATCCTCCTGCATACTAATCCTCACCTCAGAGTGTTTGTCCCAGGGGATTCAATCTACAGCATATAGGGTTCAGTCTGAAGCACATGGTAAGATAATGATAACATGTGAGGCCACTGAGAAGATCAGTGAAAACAGCAATTTGTTGTCAGTGGACACACATCATGAAATGACCATGTTAGGGGCTTAACAGAAGAAGTTTTACATCAATAGGCGTCTAGAGACCTAGGAACCTAGGAACATCAAGAGTAGAGTGGCATAGTGGCCAAAGAGAAAACAATTTCAAGAAGGCAGGTGTTAACTAATATCCAATTATGTATGAGGTTGAGGGGGACAACCATTATGTAGAAGCGTCCCTACATCCATGGGCCTACACTTAAGTGTTTTAAGATGACCTTTTGGGATCAAAACCCATGTAAGAGAAGAGAAGAAAATGATGGAACTGGGCAGAGGAAGACGTTGCTGCAGTTGTGATGCAGTCTCAAAGGAAATCATAGCTGATCCTGCAAGGAGTTCAGAAGATGAATTATGAAGATGGGGAAAGAAAGATAGCTCTTAATGCTCCAATGTTCATCCATTACTAAATGTGGGTGCTTAAGGAAGGGAGAAATTATCTGACTACTGACAATTTTCCATGGAACAGCTTTGAAACACAAAATTTAGATCATTTCAGGCCTTTCCACATGCTGTTTTTTTTTTTTTTTTTTAAAGTAGACTCCATGCTCAACGTGGGGCTTGCACTCACACCATGAGATCAAGAGTCATATGCTCTACCGACTAAGCTAGCCAGGCACCCCCACATGCTGTTCCTTCTGCCTCCTTAATCTTCACACTAACTTCACTTCATTACATGTCACCCCCTCAGAAAATCCATCCTTATCAGACTAAAATAAACCCATCCCTGCTACTCTCTTTTCCTTGCCACTATTTTCTTCATAGCAGTTATTATTTCCTGCCTTTGAGTCATATAGTCATATAACATAAACATTTAAAATAATGATTTTTATATTACACATAAAAAAGGTGAATCTTTGCCCTCACCTGAACTTAATCCTCAATTTCAATATGGAATATATCACATACTATGGTCTGGAAATTTTCTTTCTTTTTTTAAAAACACTTATTTGCTTACTTATTTAGGTTATAAGCAGTGGGGAGAACGGCAGAGGTAGAGAGAAAATTTCAAGCAGACTCCGTTGCTGAGAGAGGAGCACCACACAGGGCTCAATTTCCTTATTCTAAGATTATAACCTATGCAGAAATCAAAGGTTGGATGCTTAATTGAGCCACTCAGGCACCCCTGGAAATTTTATTTCTAAAAGACCGATATTTAAATTCTTACATTAAATAATAAGAATAGGAGGAAAGATCCATGCTTGAAGTCTTATATAGTGAGCTAAACCAGGAAAAAGAAATTATTTCTCTTCCTATCAAAGAAAATAAATTATTTTTTTCATCAAATATAAACAAGATCCACTTAGAATTGCTGACTGCTTTGTACAAAATTGAATTATAAATATCACCTTATCATTTTAATATGGGGGAGCTAGTTGTTCTGACTTCATTGCATTATTCTTTATTATTACTAGTAAAAATCCCATTTTGTGCCCAAAGTTATCTTTTTTCTTTCAAAAAAATGTATTTATTTATTATTTATTTCCCTCATTGGAATGTGAGCTCCCTTATAGGAGGGACTTTGTCTTTTTCACCACTAGTCTTGTTCACTCAGACCCAGAAACAGTCTGGTATATAGAAAGCATTAAATAAATACTTTTCAACTCATGTTGAGCTTGTTCTCTAGGAACTTTGTGAAATAATTTTTAGGAAAATGGTGGAAATATAAGCAAAAATGCAGAAGGATAATGTGTGAGAAAGCAGTGAGCATATGCAGCCAATAACCTAGTCAAGAAGATTTCTATCAATTAAGGGAAGAAAAGAGAGAGTCCTGGCATGAACATAGAAGTAAGAAAAAATTCTCTAACATAGGGAAAGAAAAGGAATATTTGGGTTTATCTACACTGAGAGGAAAAGCTGCTAAATGAATGGAACACAATAAAGAATCAGATAAAAAATTACTTTGTTCAAAATTCTTGGTTACAGAAATTCACATTGAACTAGATGACACAAAAAATGAATTTTGACTCAAATAATGAAGGAATGAGTTTGGTGCTGGCCTTCAAAAGCTAAAACTAGTAACATGTTTATTGTCAATATATTTCCTTTTTTTCCCCCACTCATTGCTGCTTCTTTCTCACAGGTTCATTATCATCTATTGCAGACTGGCTTTCTTCACATATGCTAAGTAGTAGTGGCTTCTCAACTGATACTCTCACAAATTTGTAACAAATGTAATGGATCTGTTCCCCAGAACTAACGAGAAAAAAATGAGGAACTCTGGCCCTCATTGGGTCAGATGCTCACCCATAGGCCAATCACTCTGATAAAAGAGTCAGGGACTTAAAGAGTCTGATTTCCATTTGAAACAAAAGGTGTAAATAACAGACAAAAGTAGCTCCTCTCAAGAAGAAAGGCAGACAAAACAACTAAGATCTATTATACATTATGGTTAATATCATTAAGTTAAAAAATGCATTTTGCTAATTCAAGAAATAAATCCAGAAAGAACCAAAAAGAGATTCCTCTTATGTAGATCTTTCAGGATTCTTTATAAATACTCTTATCCATGTTTATGGATATTTTGAAGAATGTCTTTTTTTTAAGATTTTATTTATTTATTCATGACAGACAATGATATATATATATATATATATATATATATATATAGAGAGAGAGAGAGAGAGAGAGGCAGAGACACAGGCAGAGGGAGAAGCAGGCTCCATGCAGGAAGCCCAATGTGGGACTCAATCCCAGGTCTCCAGGATCACACCCCAGGCTGAAGGTGGGGCTAAACCGCTGGGCCACTGGGGCTGCCCCAAGAATGTCTTATACAATATTTAGTACCTTATAAAATAAATTATTTTTCCTTAGTGATTTTTTTAAAGATTTTTTTTTTTTTGTATTTATTCATGAGAGACACAGAGAGAGAGAGGCAGAGACAAAGGCAGAGAGAGAAGCAGGCTCCATGCAGGGAGCCCTATGTGGGACTCAATTCCAGGACTCCAGGATCATGCCCTGACCCGAAGGCAGGTGCTCAACTGCTGAAAAAAATCCCCCTTAGTGATTTTTTTTTTAAAAACACCGAATACTATATTTTGACTTAAACCCTCTTAAAATCAACCATAAACTTCTAGTTATGAATGAGATAAATAAATTTTCAAAGTTAAAGAGATCAAAATTTTCATATAAAATACAATGAAAAGCAGTTTGTCTAAATATGTTGGTATTTTCAAGTGACACTGTCAATCACAATTTTAAATTTATAAAAAAGAAATTGATCAACTTTAGAAAATGACTATAACTAAACTCTCTAAAGAATGCAACCTGGCAGCAGAGTATTGTGGAATCACTTCTAATGAACTTTCTTTTTTCTTTTCTTTTTTGTTTTTGTTTGTTTTTGTTTTTGAGAGAGAGAGAAGAGGGGAGGGGTAGAGAGAGAGAGAGAATCCTAAACAGGCTCCACACTCAGTGAAGAGCACAATGTGGGGGTCCATCCCATGACCCTGAGATCATGACCTAGACCGAAATCAAGAATTGGATGCTTAACCTGTTGAGCCACCCAGGTCCTCCACTTCTAATGGACTTTCAATTTCCAGTGTAAACTAAATGAAACCACAATTCCAGGAAATAAAATATTAAAAAAAAACCATACCTAAACAGAAATATTGACTTATCTGAATGAAAACTTTCAGAACTACACAAATACCAAATAGCAAGCTATGTATGTTTTCTTTGATTTTCTTCAATACTCAAAGTTTGGATTCCTTAGTCATGCAAATTACAAATTTCTTTCTTTTTCTCACTCCATCTTTAATTGTTATATTCAACATTATCATCAATTTTAAATTTCAAAAAGAATGGAAAATTTTATTTCTCCTCAGGCTCTTGCCTATTAAATCTTTATGCTTCTATTTCTTAAATGTCTTCATTTGCATAAAATTGTCTGCAAACAATTAAAGTTAATTTAGATAATTTATCATTTGGAAGTAAAGCCATTTTATCAGCAGGTATCAGCTTCTTAAGCAAACAAAGAATAAGTTTTAGGGAAAACAGCAGCCCTTCTTACCAAGTAAGGCAGAAGTGGCCAAAGAGAAAAAAAGAAAAAGGAGAGAAAGAAAAAAGAGAAAAGAGAAAAAGGATCCTTTCCTAATACTTCTTATGTGGAGGAGGTGTTATGTTTTCAGACTCATTAGATGCAATTAGCTAATCATGTTTCTTTAGCAGCTTATTTTGCAACACAACACTATGGATTCAATAATTTACACTTTGGCAATCTTCTTGCATATGAAATATGATAAAATTCCCATTAAAAAAAGCAAGTCTTTTAACTGCCAAAAGAAGTCTCTAGTCAGAGTCCTCTGGAAAGTAAGTCTTTTTAAGTGTATGTAACAAAGCAATATTCATTATCAGCAGTTATACTGATTTTTAGACACATATTTATGTAGCTTTCTTATATAAATAAGCAATTTAAAAAGATTCAAAATGCTGGGACTGTTTCTGATTATAAAACAGAATAGCAAAATGATACATGGCAGTTTTAAAATCCATGAGAGAGGCAAGAGAATCTTTCTAAAGAGGATAGGAAAGAAACTTGCTAGCATACTAAGTACACTGTAAAAATGTAATACATGGAAATAATCATTATGAGTATTGATGTTGGGAGATGAACGAACACTTTAAATTTTGGGGAAAAATATTTCCTGGGTGATGAAATAAATGATTCTAAAACTTCATAAATTTAAAATTTCATATAAAATCTGCCTTACTTCGGTAGGGAGGGGGATAACTTTCCCCTCTACTCTTCTGAATTCTTAGCTGAGATCTCTGTAATAGAAGACAGATTAGTAAAATAAAAACAGTTCATTAACATGTATACTTCATGTATACATAGGAGATACCTGGGAAAAATGAGTAACTCCCCCAAATGGCTTAGAATTCAGGCTTAAATATCTTAATAAGGAAAGGGGACAGTAAATAATTTTTGGGAAAGATGAATGGGCCCTTAGAAGAATAGATTGAAGATATGATGATTTGTGACCTGCTTTGTGTGGAGGTGGTGCCAATGTCTAGTCTCCTTCCCATGTAGCAGTCAATTTCCCCTGGTTTATGAAATTCCCAGGGAGGGGATTTATTACAATTGATCTCCTTTCAGAGGTCAGTCTTTAGGCAGATAAAGGTTCAGAGAAAGTCTCACCCTGCATTTGCTGTTTTTCAAGTGGCTATAGCTCAAAATAATCAATATATCAAAGTATATTTTGGTGAGGTATGCCCTGAATTCATACAGTCATATTTTGGGGTGGCATATTCTGTACCCTTCATAAGCTTCTTATATTTTAAAGGGAATAACAGACTATAACAATGTGATAAAGTAAGATTGCATATTGTAATTTCTAGGGCATGCACTAAAAGCATGATAAAAGTGTGTAGTTTGAAACCATTAGAAGGTAAAATGGAATGATAAATAATATTTGATTAATTCCAAGGAAAGCGAGAAAGGGAAATTTATAAAAGAATGATAAATCAAGTAAAACCAATTACAAATACACATAAGTAAATATGTATATACCACTAATTGCATTAGTGTAGCTGAAAAATAAAACCCTAATTAAATGACAATATTTTAGACTAAAAAAATCCATTATGATAGAATAAAAAATGGTAGAAATATATAATGGAAAATATAATATATCAAAATGTGTATGATGCACAGAAATCAAGGCTTGGAAAGAAATTAATAATCCTAAATTAATATATAAGAAAAAATAAAGACCGATATTCAAAGCTCCAGGCTTTAATCTCAGGAAGCTAGAAAAAAGCAACCTACTTAACCCCGCAAAATAGAAGGAACTAAAGAATATAAATATAAATATAAAAAAATTAGTAAACAAACCTAAAATTTAAAAAGTCAGGAAGGTGAAAAGATGGCAATTTTTAGTACATTTGATAAAGCACTAGCAAAATTGATCAAGAAAAACAAATAAGCAAATACAAATTGCCAAAATATGCAGATTACTTAGACAATACAAATTTAATGAAACACATTATTAACACACAAAGATTAAACACAATCTTCATGCCAAAAAATGTAAAATCTTATTAAAGTAGAAAAATTCTATTTCATAAAACTGATATATAGGTAGAAAATTAGAATGATACTGATAAAGTAATTGAAAAATTTAAATTTTTTCTACCAAGAAACTTATGATAGATGGCGTAAGTGGTGAATTGTTCTAAACATTTAAGGAAGAAATTATTCTAATTTTAACAAATCATTTCAAAGAATAAAAAATAAACAGAACATTTCCCAACAAAACATTAAAAGAAGGGGAAATTACCATTTCTCTCATGAAAATGTATCAAAATTATAAATGAAAACTTAGCAAATCAAATCTATCATCTATTGATCTATCCATCCATCTATGATAATATATCACAACAAGTAGAATTCATCCCAGAAATGCAAGACTGATTTAACGTTCACAATGAATCCGTTAATGTGGTTAATGAATACTATAAAACATTGGAAAAATAAAGGAGTATGAGAAAAGCTATTTGACAAAATCAACACCCATTCATGAAAAAAGTCTTGGCAACTAGGTAAAGAAGGGAACTGATAAAAAGCACATAAGAGAAAGTTATACATAGCAAACAGTGGTCTCAATAGTAACATATGGAATACTCTGTATCTGAGGTGGGAAATGACATAAGGATATCTACTCTTCCAGCTTTTGTTTTTAACTATGAAAAAAGTAAGTCATAAAAAGTAAAATAATGGCTAAAAAATTCTGTAAAAGAAGAGCAGGCATGCCTGGGTGGTTCAGAGGTTTAGCACCTGCCTTCCACCCAGGGTGTGATCCTGGGGTCCCGGGATTGAATCCCACATCAGGCTCCCTGCATGGAGCCTGCTTCTCTCTCTGCCTGTGTCTCTGCCTCTCTGTCTCTGTGTCTCTCATGAATAAATAAATAGGATCTTTAAAAAAAAATTTTTTTTTAAAAGAAGAGCAATGGGATTAAACATTAAAATATGCTATAGAGCCTCAGAAATTGAGTGATACTGACATTATGTCAATGGGCATTAATATGTATGCAGAAATTGACTCAAATGAACAAAGAGACTTTAATATTTGATAAACTTCTCATCTAAAATCATTGAGAAGATGACGTACTACAAAGAAAATATTTTTCATAAAAACCTGATAAAAGTTTGGAAAAACAAACAAAAACAAAGATTTTATTGGGACCTAACAGTATATACCAGGGGAAATTCCAGATGGTCTTATTACTTAAATCTGAACCATAAAAACATAAAATCACCAGGACAAAATGTAGGTAAATGATTTTATAACCCAGGTTTGACAAAGTTTTCTAACATGACACAAAATCCTGAAATTTATGCAGAAAGAGGACTGATAACTTCAACCATAGGACTCTAAAAAATTTTTTTTAGTGAAAAGCAACATCTCAAAATGAGCAAATTTAAGTTGGTGTAACACTACATCTTCCATGTTGAAGCCTGTTGCTATTATAAAGGCAAATATCATAAAAGCTAACTTTCAGAGACCAGTCTCGACTCAAATACCAAAACGATTTGCTATTTACTGTCTACATTGTCTTTGGCTTCCCTTTGCCTAGAACTGTGACGAGTCCAAACTTTTTACCATACTTGCAAGCCAACAAGTTTGCCTGTCAGAGTTTTACAGATTCTGGTAGATATGAGGCTACTAGATCAGAGATCAAGAACTTCATGACTAATGCAGAGAAATCATCATGGTTTCATATTTACTTCAGTTCCCCATTTGTCCCTCAAATCCCATGGATGTGATATGGAGGCAGGACACAGTGGATTTGCCATCTGAGAAACTTCAAGTTTAGGAGATGCCAATATTTTAAAGAGGTCTGCTAGTAACATTGTCAAACACAGGAAGATATTATATTTATTAAACTGGTCAGAAAAAAAACCTGCCCTCTACCTAGGTGTAAGACACTACTAATATTTCCCAATGTGGTTTGCTGTACAAACATCCTTCAAAAAATAATCCAGAATAAGAGCTGATACTAGATGCACGATGGAGGACTGTCTCCCATACTCTGAGCTTTGGTTGTTTCAATTTTATAATGTAGATTGTTGAGCAAGTATCATCGGTTGCCAATCACCAAAACTGAAGTCAGAACACTTTTGCTCACTTCCTCTTGGCATCTAAGTTGCCAAGGAAAATGCAATAGTCAAATACTGAGTATGGAACAATGTTTTACTCAGAGAAGAGACAGAGGAAGATCAGCTTCATTAACCAGTGTTAATGAAGTCTCCTATGGCCATCGAGTCCCTCCAAGCCATTTATCTATCCTGTACCACTGCAGAACCAAGGATCCTGTTTCCTACCTACCTGCAGGGGACAGATTTGGCAGTGAGACTGGCCAGATGCCATATAATACATTTGCTTTAACAAAACAAAGGAACACACATTGAGTTTGAAATAGGGAAAAAAATATTCCCACATGAGGTGACAAGCCCAGCACAAGCTATGTGGATTCTCCATCTCTTGGTAAGAAAGTATTCCAGGTCCAAGGCCCATTCATATGTGTCAAAGAGGGGATTAAAAGACTGCATGCATGAGACTGCCTTTCTCAACATGACTAATATACATATGTGGTGCAGTGACAAAAATTAAACAGGAAAATGTCTGCAAAGTGTCTAGGGTGATGCTAGCTAGCACCTACTAAGTACTCATAATATAGACACTATTATACTTTTGGTTATAATTATATAAACTATATACAAAAATCAGTCTATATTTTAAAATACACATGTTGAACTTTTCCAATGTCATTTTACTTCCTACCACTAAAGACAGGTTTCTTTTTTATACTGAAATACAGTGACTAGTTTTTAGTTCCTATCAATATGTGCTTGGATCCTCTATTAAAGGACTTTGAAACTGAACTCTGTATCTTCAATGGTCAAAGCAAATATTTCCCACAGTTTCTCTACCTTCAAAATAAAAAATTAATGCTCTAGATATACTATAGAAAAAATAATAAAATTATCTTTTTCAAGACAAATAGTCATATTCTGAAGGAATTCTTTTTTATTATGTACAGAGTCAATAAAAAAGTAGAGAAAGTCAGCTAAATTATCCAAATTTTATGTAGCAGGGGACAAAACCCTAAGAGCATGCTAAAAACAAATGGTTTGCGTGGGAAATTAGATCTATCAAACCTGAAACAGATTAGTGTGAAAAATACTGATTGATTCAGAATAGAAGTCACTTTCCGTAGTTTTCCATTTAAGTTTGGCATGATTTAGGATTTTAAAATGCTAAAAGCACCAATGTTTAATACATCTTGAAGGTACTAGACACTAAACAGATCAGTACTAGACACCGAAAAGATCCTTATAAAGGTAAATAATTTAAAATTTGGAGCCAAAATTTGGCATTACTGATTACAATTTTAAAAATAAACAAACTCCCTCCCCATTATTAAATCCCTGAAACACAGCTTTAATTGTTAAAATTATTTAATTAGGTGTTTGTGTGAATGGTTGTATACTTGCATTTATAAAGGCATTAGCTCATCAGGGTAAATTGATTTAAGGTTGTGCTCAAACTGCTAAAAGGCATGAGGAACAGTCATTTTAAAAATTAATTTAAAACAATTTTTGAACGTGCCATGGGAAAACAAAAGTCATTAAGCAGTATTATTAATATTCACAGCAGCTGTTACAAAATCATGCATCAAGTCTCCATGTTCAAACTTGCTTTCTAATTTAGTGTCTTAAAATACTCTGTCTGTAGTTCATCATACACCAATGTACTGCAAATAGCTTTAATGTCGATTTCTTATCAGTTTGTCAGATCATTCATAAAAGAGCATTTACTCATTAATGTTTGGGATTAACTGTTTTTGAGTCACCATAGAGATACCTACTAAAAAGCATATCATTACTCCCTGTAAACAAATTGAGATTGCTTTTTCCCATGCACCTGACTTTTTGTTGAGCCTATCCAGCCAGCCTTCACATAGTGAATCATGGTCTTCTGCTGTGTCTTCAGGCCATCTATGCCCTTATGCTGCCTACCATCCTTAAACATTACCCAAAGTACTTGCATTTTTCTACACACACAAACTAAAGTGTTTGCATTAAATCCCACAGTTGAAAACATATGTCTAGCACATGGCCAAACTGGGCTAGTCTAGATTTAAGTCTGGCCAGGATCATTCTAGAATTTAAGAATCATGTACTCTTGGGTAGCCCTAATGTAGAGTCATTGCAAATGCTTAAAAAAAATGATAAGGTCTTTTAAGAATGACTAAGAACTTACAAAAAAAGTCCTAAAGAACCAACAGGAGGATTTAAAAAAAAAAAAAGGAGGGTTAAAAACAAGTAAGAGAGTGACGCCTGGGTGGCTCAGAGGTTGAGCATCTGCCTTTGGCTCAGGGGCAGGGGCCAGAGTTCCAGGATTTAGTCCCACATCAGGGTTCCTGCATGGAGCCTGCTTCTCCCTATGCCCATGTCTCTGCCTCTCTCTCTATGTCTCTCATGAAAAAATAAATAAAATCTTTAAAAATATCAAATAAGAGAAAATTACAAATATTATGAGGAATTTAGGCTTATGAACTACAAAAATTAGGTGAAGTGGAAAGTAACTAGAAAAAATGCTAACCAAATTGAGATAAGAAATAAGAAATATTAAGACTATAACAATTATAGATACTGAATCCAGAAATAGAATTCTTCCCCACACATAAAATTCATGACTAGATGGCCTCAACACTGAAATCGTCTCAATATTAAAGGCAGTGATAATATCCATCTTACACAAATTTTCCAAGGAAAGAAAATGTGGGAGCACTTCCTAACTTATTTAAGAAGCCAACAGAATTCTGTTATGACACCCTGGCAAGAATATTACAAGATTAGAAAAAATTTTTAAAAGATGATAATTATTAAGTTTGCTGAAGGCAATCTATGAATAAGTATCATTCAAAGATAACTTTAAATATCCTTTGGACATTAACTATATAATCTTCAATATAGAATTGCAAAGTGTAAGTGAGCTTGCAAAGCAGGCCACAGCAATGGTAAAGACTTGGCATTTATCAATACTTACAGTATGTTGAACATCTTCTATGTGCTTTACTCAATTTCCACAACAATCCCATAAGGTGGGCAAGATTTTAACCCCACTAAATTATTCTGCTTCATTTTTTCTCCTCCACTTCTCTCTTAACCCCAAGTTAAACCAGTGCTGGGACAGGGTTTATGGATGCTTAATCCATAGTACTTTCTCTAAATTGTGCTGCTTTCCTAAAGCAAAATGAAAGGTAATTTCTAAGTGGGGCAGAAATTTAGATTTGCAGACAACAAAGGACAAGGATGGGAGTTTGTCAGGGGAAAAAAAAAAAAGAGGCAATGGGAGTAAATAATCTGGAATTTCCAACTCTAGCGATGTTCTAGTATATCCAGTCCCTAGAAATTATGAAATCTTGACTTTGGTCTAGGTTGCTCCAATTAAAATGAGAAAGGTGAGGCAAATATGAGGACAGTCCTGAGGTAGCATTAGAAGATAATGCTGAGGGGATCCCTGGGTGGCTCAGCGGTTTAGCGCCTGCCTTTGGCCCAGGGGCGACCCTGGAGTCCCGGGATCGAGTCCCACGTCGGGCTCCCTGCATGGAGTCTGCTTCTATCTCTGCCTCTCTCTCTCTCTCTCTCTCTCTCTCGCTATGTCTGCATGAATAAATAAATTTTTTTTTTAAAAAAAGAGGATAATGCTGAATTGCTCTTTCTTTGGAGAAGTGTCATGACTCTGCTGTTAAATTATCACTCTGCAGAATATGTTTGTCCTAATTCTTGAGGTGCAAATCTAGTTATACATTCCATAAATATGACACATGAATGGGTTAGGATACAGCTTCTGCTAGGCATGAAAATAAAGATACTTATGAAGTTTTGCAAAGTGCTTTAAGAGATCGCCAGAGAAGGGCACTATGGTAAATACAAATTATTAATAATGTTACTTTGGATTTTTATAGAGCCTTTGCTCTAAACTGCTAGAAGACCATTCACACTATTAATGTGTTAAATGTCTCTGGCATGTTTCCTCTGAAGAGCCTGTTCCCTAATGTCTTAAGCACGAACTTATATTACAAGGCTCCAGATAATTCAAAGACATTCCCTTCCAAATCATTTACAAAAGTGACCACAATCAGTCACAAAATTTGGTTAGCATCCCAAAGCACCTACTCCTAAACTGAAACATTTTTTCAGTTTTTTTTTGGTTTGTTTTTTGTTTTTTTGTTTGTTTCTTATTGGTTTTGGTTTTGTTATGTAACATTTAGTCTATTTTTTTTTTAAATAAAGACTGGTATCACCCTAATATTACATATTTTAAATTATTATTATTATCAAACTGATAAAGTATGCCAATTTAGTTTTAATTTAATGTCAAATATTAAACAGCATAGGAAAAACTCAAAGTTTAACCTAAAACTGGAAAATATTGATTTCCTACAAACAACTGAACTGCCTGTGATATAAATAGAAATTTTGAAAGTAGCTTTTTTATCAATATAACTTTTTTCTAAGTAATTTTTCCCTGCTAAGAGTATGGATTATTCAGTCTTTTTGCTAAAAATAAGCCTTTTTAAAAGTGATTTCAAATTAATTTTAAGATAAAGTACAACTTAATTTATTTGAGACTTTAAAAAACAAACACATGGTATTTTGTAATGTTTCATTAAAAAAATTGAAGGATTACCTAGAAAATTATTTTCCTATAAATACCCTGTTTGTATATCATAAAAGTTATAACAAAATGTATGGGTAAATGCCAGGAAGGGGAAGATACTGAATACATCAGACAGGGTTTTGCTACAATTTTGCTGTTTAACAACCATATATATCTGAATTCCAGTGGCTTAAAATAGTAAGCATTTATTTCTCACTTATAGCACTGTAGGTAGCCTCTGGATCTGCTGACCCCAACGAGATGTTCTGGTCTTAGCTCCAGGCTATGACTTGTGCTCAAGCTACTCCATATGTCTTCTCATGCTTCTTGGACCATAGCTGCTCCAGGCATTATCTTCTCATGGCAGAAGGCACAGGTGCATGAGGGCAAGCCAAAGTATGGACACAGAGTAAAGCTTCTATTCCTATTAAACCCACCAATATTCCATTGGCCAAAGCGAGCTGCATGAAGAAGCTCAGAGTCAATGGTGCAAGGAAAATATACCTGACCTTTTCTAGTGAAACTTTTATAGAATTGTAGGGTAGCATGGCAAAGAGTGTCCATGAAAAAAATATTTCAGAGAGAGGGAGAATTGGGAACAATAACCCAATATTTCATTTTTGGGAAGTTACCATTTCCATATTTCTTGAAGAATTATTTCTACCAGCCTAATAATGTGTTCTCAGAAATGCAAACATTTTAAGTCTTACAATATAACTTGAAGCAGATTTATTTCTCTAGGCTCCTAGGAAACAAAATGCTTGAGTTAATTTCCTCACTCATTTTCATAGTTCAAAAACAGAGAGAAAAGCTATCCAAAGAAAAACAAACTCTATACATTTCTGACCTTGACAGAAAATACTTATGAGTTAATATGTTCAGCCATTACAATTTCCATTACACTCAGGACAAAACCCAAACATCTTATAAATTCTAATTGTAACCCTTGCAAGTGGCTCAATTTATTGGCACTTCCCTCTTATTCTATACTCCTGCTATACTGAACAACCAGTTAACAGTATATAACTGGGATATCACAGATGTAACAGCTTTACACACAAAGGAGTGCATATATATATAAATATCCTATATGTGATGCTCCAAACTCTTACCCTGATTAATTATAATTCGGTTTTTTTATTTCATTAACTTCCCCCAATATTTTAAAGAATTTCCAGGCATATCTGTATATACCAATGAAAAGGCACTGATACACCTCAAGGACATAAGTGATATCTAGATAAGCAGTACAGTGGCACACGTCTAAACAATAGAACCGGCAATGATTAGTTTTGATCATCACCATATCTTGATATGCACAGGTGTTGCACTGCCGTTGCCTCCCACTACTCAGAGTTCTGGAAATATTTCACAGAGGAAGGGTTGCCATCCCCTCCATCTGTGAGACATTTCATAAAAGGAGGACACAAAGACTATAGCACAAAAGTAGCAGGCTTGTGCCTAATTTATTAAATTTCTCAAAGCACACATGCATCCAGAGTGGTTGAGTTGGGTAAAAAGTAGCCACCACTGTATTGGTAACCAACAACTCCCTCCAAAGCTTGGACCTATTTTGTCTATGGAGACCATATGCCCCAAGTGAGCTTCTGCTCCAGGTCGTTTTGTATTTTTCCTACTATCTGACAGAAGTTGAAGACTACTACATTGTGTTATATATATTTGCACACACCCAAACTGCATGGGTTAGAGTTAAAAAAGTTCTAAATTAATAGATGCAGATAGAAATGTGGAAAAGAGGCATCACCCAGTTCCACCAATCAGTAGGATTTAAGTCCCAATTTAACTGAATATATTTGAGGAAAGATGGGGTTTAACTAGAATATTTAATTGTCCTAGCTATATACAACCCAATTAATGCCTGTTGCATTCATATTGCACATGTGTATGCAAATAAATGTGGGGTTTTTTTAGTTTTTTTTTTTCAAATAAATGCTTCTTAAAATTCATGAATCTACATTTACTCATGTAAAAATACTTTAGTAGCTATTGTCATAGTTTTGCTCTGGACATTTTCTTATAGTTCCTGACTTTCTCTCTAAAAATGTGATCCAAGAATGACAAATTATTTCACATATGTTCTGAACAATCACAAGAACATTTTGACTTTTATTAAAGTGAATCTTAATTCACTTTAATAAAATTCACCAGATGAATAATTTTTGCAACATCTGGTGTAGTTACTGAAAAAGTTTCATGTGGTTTAATAAATAAGTTGATTTATTCAAGCCATGGATCATCATATATTCAATTGAACTTATATACATCAAACACTATGTTTTGTTTAAAACTGAGTCAATTTTTGACTCCATTTAAATTTTCTTTACAGAAATAATAGCCTTTATTTTGTTGAACTTTATTCTTCCCAATGGAACAAAGTTTTTATTTTGTAGTATATTATCCAATCGCCTCTTAGCCTTTTGGCTAAGATCAAGTGTAGTATATTATCCAATATTTTTCAGTACATATTTAGTGAGTGCCTATTATGTGGCAAGTAACGGACAGGTGAATGTGGGAAGCAGCCTAAGCAAAGAAAATAGCATATGAATAAAACCAAATAAGCAAATGAGCATAACAATTTGGGGTTGTTCAGTATAGCAGGAGTATAGAATAAGAGGGAAGTGCCGATAAATTGAGCCACTTGCAAGGGTTACAATTAGAATTTATAAGATGTTTGGGTTTTGTCCTGAGTGTAATGGAAAAATTTGGAAGCTGTATAGCATGTATAAATCATGACAAAATCTGCATTTTAGAAAAATTACTGAAGTGTAGAGGCTAGATTGGAATGAATGAAGTTCAAGATACCAGCTAAGAGGTTGTATAATCTAAACAAGAGATATGATGTAGGACTGAAATTAGTGGTACTGGGAGGGAGAGAAGTGGAAAAAAATAACGGAGGTGTATTTTGGAGGTGGAATCTATAGATCTGGGTGATTACTTGTATTATAGAATAAGAGGCAGAGAGAAATCAGAGAAAACACCCAGGTTTGGGTCTCAAGTGGTGAACTCTATGGTGTATATATAATTCACTGGGATAGGTACCACAAGGGGATTAACATATTATGTAAGGAGGAAGATGACTGTGGTGGGGCATATGTGAGTTTAAGATGACTATGGATTACCAAGTGGGAATATCCAAAGGTAAGGGCTGCCTGGGTGGCTCAGTGGTTGAACATCTGCCTTTGACTCAGGTCATGATCCCAAGGAGTCTTGGGATCAAGTCCCACATCAGGTTCCCTCTGGGGAGCGTTCTACTTCTTCTTCCTATTTATCTCTGCCTCTCTCTGTGTGTCTTTCATGAATAAATAAATAAAATCTTTAAAAAAGGAACTATCCACTAGATGTATAGAGTACTAGCTATAAGGTTATTGGTGGCAAATGCTGTTAGGAAGTCAAGTATGGTAAAGAATTTTCTATTATGTTTAGTAACATGGAATTAGTAGCTTAACCTTATAAAAGAAAAAATGATGAAGTTCTGGGATAGCAACTAGATCAAAATGGTTTTAGGAGTGAGTGGGAAGGTGGAAGTTGAGCCAGAAAACAAGTTCCACAGTCATATTAAAGGAAAGGACAGCAAGGAGAGTCTAGGTCGGGGAGGGAGGGCTGATAGTAAGTAAACAACACAGAAATTATATGGCTTTGTTCTAATTGTTGGGTGATTTTTACCTCAGTCATCTGTGATACTGATATATGCTTCAGAAGATTTAGGAATTCAGGAATAATGGAAATAGAAACTCCTGAAATGCTTTGACACTGTTATCAACTCCAATAGTCCTGTGCCTGTGACATCTGAAAATATAAAATATTATAAAACCCAAAATAGTAATTTCAAAGGCCTTAGGCTTTAGTAGTTAGTAGAGTTAGCACATAATTAAAATCTATTGCTAAGAAAAAACTTATTTATAGTATTATAAATCTCATTTACTTAAACTCTGGTACCAAATTATATATGGTCTTTGGAGTATGACTTATCATGTTTTACCTGATGTAACCAACAAGTGACAGCACTTTCTAATTTTTAGAGAAGTTCCTTCAGAAGAAATTCCTATTACACACATCTTTTTTGTAAGTTTTAAATTCACTTTCTAAAACAGAGCTTCATTTATTAATTCAAGTGTTAAAGACATTTATTCATTTATTTACTGTATCTTTTTTAAGAGCCACTATGCACTATGATAGGGTTGGGTTTGTACTATAGGTGATGAAATAGTTCTTCACCTTAAGAAGTTCAGAATCTAGGGGTGATAGCTTACATGGAACAAAGTACATTCAAGTATGAGAAATACTAACAGGCTTTATTGAAGTGTATAACAGTATCTGGCCTACTATGAAGATTTATGGAAGTGTATGGATGGCTAGGGGAAATAACCTGATAATCTTGTCTGAAAAGTTATTTATTTATTTATTTATTTATTTATTTATTTATTTATTTATATTTATTTATTTATTTATTTATTTATTTATTTATTTATTTTAAAAAAGACTTTATTTATTCTTAAGAGACAGAGAGAGAGAGAGGCAGAGACACAGGCAGAGGGAGAAGCAGGCTTCATGCAGGGGGCCTGACGTGGGACTCGATCCAGGGTCTCCAGGATCATGCCCCAGGCTGAAGGCGGCGCTAAACAGCTGAGCCACCCGGGACGCCCTTGTCTGAAAATTTAAAGCTAATTGTATAAAACACCTTAACTTCACATGAATCTATCTTGGCATGAATCAGTGTAATTACATCCTTAGAATATTATTTGTTTTTAATGAAAGAAGCCCATTATAGTTATCTACAATTACTAGAAAGAAGATAATATAACTTATATATAATATTAAAAGATTAAAAAAATAGGATGCTTTAGAAATAAGATGTAGTTAATTTGATTTTCTGGTAATTGAGTGCTTAGAGTTTTTTTTTATTGCAGTGTCACATTTGAAATAAAAATTTTAGGTATTAGAGGGACAAGATGGTGGAAGAGTAGGGTCCCAAGTCACCTGTCCCCACCAAATTACCTAGATAACTTTCAAATCATCCTGAAAATCTACGAATTCGGCCTGAGCTTTAAAGAGAGACCAGCTGAAACGCTACAGTGAGAAGAGTTCGGGCTTCTACCAAGGTAAGAAGACGGGGAAAAAGAAATAAAAAAACAAAGGCCTCCAAGGGGGAGGGGCCCGCGAGGAGCCGGGCTGAGGCCGGGGCGAGTGTCCCCAGGACAGGAGAGCCCCGTCCCGGAGGAGCAGGAGCTGCACCGACCTTCCCGGGCGGAAAGGGGGTCGCAGGGAGTTGGAGCAGGACCCAGGAGTGCGGGGGTGACCTCGGGCTCCCGGGGACACTAACAGACACCTGCGCCCCGGGAGAGTGCGCCGAGCTCCCTAAGGGCTGCAGCGCGCACGGGGGGACCCGGAGCAGCTCGGGGGGGCTCGGGGGCGGCTCCGCGGAGGGGGCTGTGGGGCGGGAGCAGCTCGGGGGGCTCGGGGGCGGCTCTGCGGAGGGGGCTGCGGGGCGGGAGCAGCTGGGAAGGGAGCTCCGGGGCGGCTCCGCGGAGGGGGCTGCGGGGCGGGAGCAGCTGGGAAGGGAGCTCCGGGGCGGCTCTGCGGAGGGGGTGCGGGGCGGGAGCCTGAATCCAACAGCGTAGGCCCCCGAGCACAGGGCGCCGGGACACAGCCCAGGATCCGGCCTCCCCACCCCCGGGACAGGCAGAGGCCGGGAGGGCCCAGGACAGCGAGGACGCTCCTGCCCCAGCTGAGCAGATCAGCGGCCCCGCCCGGAGCCTCCAGGCCCTGCAGACGGAGAGCTCCGGAGTTCCTGCGGGGGCTGACTCCAGGGCTCCAGAGCTGGCCCTGCCACTGCGGTGGTTTCTCCTGGGGCCTCACGGGGTAAACAACCCCCACTGAGCCCTGCACCAGGCAGGGGCAGAGCAGCTCCCCCAAGTGCTAACACCTGAAAATCAGCACAACAGGCCCCTCCCCCAGAAGACCAGCTAGACGGACAAGGTCCAGGGGAAGTCAAGGGACTTAAAGTATACAGAATCAGAAGATACTCCCCCGTGGTTCTTTTTTTCTTTCTTTCTTTCTTTCTTTCTTTCTTTCTTTCTTTCTTTCTTTCTTTCTTTTTTTTTGTTTTGCTTTTTGATTTGTTTCCTTCCACCGCCCCTTTTATTTCCTTTCTTTTTCTTTCTCTTTTTCTTCCTTTTTTTTTCCTCTTTCTCTTTTCTTTCCTTCTTTCTATCCTCTCTCTTTCCCCTTTTCCCAATACAACTTCCTTTTGGCCACTCTGCACTGAGTAAAATGACTAGAAGGAAAACCACACCTCAAAAGAAAGAATCAGAAACAGTCCTCTCTCCCACAGAGTTACAAAATCTGGATTACAATTCAATGTCAGAAAGCCAATTCAGAAGCACTATTATACAGCTACTGGTGACTCTAGAAAAAGTATAAAGGATTCAAGAGACTTCATGACTGCAGAATTTAGATCCAATCAGGCAGAAATTAAAAATCAATTGAATGAGATGCAATCCAAACTAGAAGTCCTAACGACGAGGGTTAACAAGGTGGAAGAACGAGTGAGTGACATAGAAGACAAATTGATGGCAAAAAGGGAAACTGAGGAAAAAAGAGACAAACAATTAAAAGACCATGAAGATAGATTAAGGGAAATAAACGACAGCCTAAGGAAGAAAAACCTATGTTTAATTGGGGTTCCCAAGGGCGACGAAAGGGACAGAGGTCCAGAATATGTATTTGAACAAATCCTAGCTGAAAACTTTCCTAATCTGGGAAGGGAAACAGGCATTCAGACCCAGGAAATAGAGAGATCCTCCCCTAAAATCAATAAAAACCATTCAACACCTCGACATTTAATAGTTAAGATGGCAATTTCCAAAGATAAAGAGAAGATCCTTAAAGCAGCAAGAGACAAGAAATCCCTGACTTTTATGGGGAAGAGTATTAGGGTAACAGCAGACCTCTCCACAGACACCTGGCAGGCCAGTAAGGGCTGGCAGGATATATTCAGGGTCCTAAGTGAGAAGAACATGCAACCAAGAATACTTTATCCAGCAAGGCTCTCATTCAGAATGGAAGGAGAGATAAAGAGCTTCCAAGACAGGCAGGAACTGAAAGAATATGTGACCTCCAAACCAGCTCTGCAAGAAATTTTCAGGGGGACTCTTAAAATTCCCCTTTAAGAAGAAGTTCAGTGGACCAATCCACAAAAACAAGGACTGAATAGATATCATGATGACACTAAACTCATACCTTTCAATAGTAACTCTGAACGTGAATGGGCTTAATGACCCCATCAAAAGGCGCAGGGTTTCAGACTGGATAAAAAAGCAGGACCCATCTATTTGCTGTCTACAAGAGGCTCATTTTAGACAGAAGGACACCTACAGCCTGAAAATAAAAGGTTGGAAAAAGATTTACCATTCAAATGGTCCTCAAAAGAAAGCAGGGGTAGCCATCCTTATATCAGATAAATTAAAAATTACCCCGAAGACTGTAGTGAGAGATGAAGAGGGACACTATCTCATACTTAAAGGATCTATCCAACAAGAGGACTTAACAATCCTCAATATATATGCCCCGAATGTGGGAGCTGCCAAATATATCAATCAATCAATAACCAAACTGAAGAAATACTTAGGTAATAATACACTTATACTTGGTGACTTCAATCTAGCTCTTTCTATACTCGATAGGTCTTCTAAGCACAACATCTCCAAAGAAACGAGAGCTTTAAATGATACACTGGACCAGATGGATTTCACAGATATCTACAGAACTTTCCATCCAAACTCAACTGAATACACATTCTTCTCAAGTGCACATGGAACTTTCTCCAGAATAGACCACATACTGGGTCACAAATTGGGCCTGAACCGATACCAAAAGATTGGGATCGTCCCCTGCATATTCTCAGACCATAATGTCTTGAAATTAGAACTAAATCACAACAAATAGTTTGGAAGGACCTCAAACACAAGGAAGTTAAGGACCATCCTGCTAAAAGATGAAAGGGTCAACCAGGAAATTAAGGAAGAATTAAAAAGATTCATGGAAACTAATGAGAATGAAGATACAACTGTTCAAAATCTTTGGGATGCAGTGGAAGCAGTCCTAAGGGGGAAATACATCGCAATACAAGCATCCTTTCAAAAACTGGAAAGAACTCAAATACAGAAGCTAACCTTACACATAAAGGAGCTAGAGAAAAAACAGCAAAAAGATCCTACACCCAGAAGAAGAAGAGAGTTAATAAAGGTTCAAGCAGAACTCAACGAAATCGAGACCAGAAGAACTGTGGAATAGATCAACAGAACCAGGAGTTGGTTCTTTGAAAGAATTAATAAGATAGATAAACAATTAGCCAGCCTTATTACAAAGAAGAGAGAGAAGACTCAAATTAATAAAATCATGAATGAGAAAGGAGAGATCACTACCAACACCAAGGAAATACAACGATTTTAAAAACATGTTATGAACAGCTATACGCCAATAAATTAGGCAATCGGGAAGAAATGGATGCATTCCTGGAAAGCCACAAACTACCAAAACTGGAACAGGAAGAAATAGAAAACCTGAACAGGCCAATAACCAGGGAGGAAATTGAAGCAGTCATCAGAAACCTTCCAAGACACAAAAGTCCAGGGCCAGATGGCTTCCCAGGGGAATTCTATCAAACGTTTAAAGAAGAAACCATACCTATTCTCCTAAAGGTGTTTGGAAAGATAGAAAGAGATGGAGTACTTCCAAAATCGTTCTATGAGGCCAGCATCACCTTAATTCCAAAACCAGACAAAGACCCCACCAAAAAGGAGAATTACAGACCAATATCCCTGATGAACATGGATGCAAAAATTCTCAACAAGATACTGGCCAATAGGATCCAACAGTACATTAAGAAAATTATTCACCATGACCAAGTAGGATTTATCCCCGGGACACAAGGCTGGTTCAACACCCGTAAAACAATCAATGTGATTCATCATATCAGCAAGAGAAAAACCAAGAACCATATGATCCTCTCATTAGATGCAGAGAAAGCATTTGACAAAATACAGCATCCATTCCTGATCAAAACTCTTCAGAGTGTAGGGATAGAGGGAACATTCCTCAACATCTTAAAAGCCATCTACGAAAAGCCCACAGCAAATATCATTCTCAATGGGCAAACACTGGGAGCCTTTCCCCTGAGATCAGGAACCAGACAGGGGATGTCCACTCTCACCACTGCTATTCAACACAGTACTGGAAGTCCTAGCCTCAGCAATCAGACAACAAAAAGACATTAAAGGCATTCAAATTGGCAAAGAAGAAGTCAAACCCTCTCTCTTTGCCGATGACATGATACTCTACATAGAAAACCCAAAAGTCTCCACCCCAAGATTTCTAGAACTCATACAGAAACTTGGTAGCGTGGCAGGATACAAAATCAATGCCCAGAAATCAGTGGCATTTCTATACACTAACAATGAGACTGAAGAAAGAGAAATTAAGGTGTCCATCCCATTTACAATAGCACCCAAAAGCATAAGATACCTAGGAATAAACCTAACGAAAGAGGTAAAGAATCTATACCCTAAAAACTATAGAACACTTCTGAAAGAAATTGAGGAAGACACAAAGAGATGGAAAAATATTCCATGATCATGGATTGGCAGAATTAATATTGTGAAAATGTCAATGTTACCCAGGGCAATTTACATGTTTAATGCAATCCCTATCAAAATACCATGGACTTTCTTCAGAGAGTTAGAACAAATTATTTTAAGATTTGTGTGGAATCAGAAAAGACCCCGAATAGCCATGGGAATTTTAAAAAAGAAAACCATATCTGGGGGCATCACAATGCCAGATTGCAGGTTGTACTACAAAGCTGTGGTCATGAAGACAGTGTGGTACTGGCACAAAAACAGACACATAGATCAATGGAACAGAATAGAGAACCCAGAAGTGGACCCTGAACTTTATGGTCAACTAATAATTCAATAAAGGAGGAAAGACTATCCATTGGAAGAAAGACAGTCTCTTCAATAAATGGTGCTGGGAAAATTGGACAGCCACATGCAGAAGAATGAAACTAGACCACTCTCTTGCACCATACACAAAGATAAACTCAAAATGGATGAAAGATCTAAATGTGAGACAAGATTCCATCAAAATCCTAGAGGAGAACACAGGCAACACCCTTTTTGAACTCAGCCACAGTAACTTCTTGCAAGATACATCCACGAAGGCAAAAGAAACAAAAGCAAAAATGAACTATTGGGACTTCATCAAGATAAGAAGCTTTTGCACAGCAAAGGATACAGTCAACAAAACTAAAAGACAACCTACAGAATGGGAGAAGATATTTGCAAATGACGTATCAGATAAAGGGCTAGTTTCCAAGATCTATAAAGAACTTATTAAACTCAACACCAAAGAAACAAACAATCCAATCATGAAATGTGCAAATGACATGAACAGAAATCTCACAGAGGAAGACATAGACATGGCCAACACGCACATGAGAAAATGCTCTGCATCACTTGCCATCAGGGAAATACAAATCAAAACCACAATGAGATACCAGCTCACACCAGTGAGAATGGGGAAAATTAATAAGGCAGGAAACCACAAATGTTGGAGAGGATGCGGACAAAAGGGAACCCTCTTACACTGTTGGTGGGAATGTGACGGGTGCAGCCACTCTGGAAAACTGTGTGGAGGTTCCTCAAAGAGTTAAAAATAGATCTGCCCCACAACCCAGCAATTGCACTGTTGGGGATTTACCCCAAAGATACAGATGCAATGAAACGCCGGGACACCTGCCCCCCAATGTTTATAGCAGCAATGTCCACAATAGCCAAACTGTGGAAGGAGCCTCGGTGTCCATCGAAAATGAGTGGATAAAGAAGATGTGGTCTATGTATACAATGGAATATTACTCAGCCATTAGAAACAACAAATACCCACCATTTGCTTCAACGTGGATGGAACTGGAGGATATTATGCTGAGTGAAGTGCGTCAATGGAGACGGACAAACATTATATGTTCTCAGTCATTTGGGGAATATAAATAATAGTGAAAGGGAATAGAAGGGAAGGGAGAAGAAATGTGTGGGAAATATCAGAAAGGGAGACAGAACATGAAGACTCCTAACTCTGGGAAACGAACTAGGGGTGGTGGAAGGGGAGGGGGGTGGGAGGTGGGGGTAAATGGGTGACGGGTACTGAGGGGGGCACTTGACGGGATGAGCACTGGGTGTTATTCTGTATGTTGGTAAATTTAACACCAATAAAAAATAAATTTATTATTAAAAAAATTAAAAAAATAAAAATTTTAGTACAATCATATATTTTAATTGGTTACAAAAATATAATCTGGGAGATCCCCACTTGTACTTGCTATGAATATAACATTTGGGAGGTATGCATTCTTACCCTCTTTCTATACAACTCAAAGCTAAGTCATCACAAATGCTTTAAATACAGGGGTACTTTAAATTTCATTTTAGATTCACTCATTGATGGCTTTTTTAAGGTAGAATCACCATCTGCTCTACTGTTATTTCAATGTTGGCAGTGATTTAAACATAGGGTAAATTTTACAACACGACCTAACCCTTCTTATAAATCATCCCAGAGGACACATATTTTAGTCTGTCATTTCACAGGAAGGTGTTATTAAAAGTGAGCTTGGTACAACCTACAATTCAAAACAAATTTGTTTCCGATGCCTTCAACAAGCATTACATTTTCATTAGTTGCTGATAGAGGTGGGGGTGGAAGGTAACACCAGCTGATTCATCTGACTAAATTTTAATTGTTATCCTTTCAATTAAGAGCAAGTCAGCTGTTTTCCTCCACTAATACAGGATGTGTACATTTCTACAGGAGCTCTTCTCTGTTAATGGACACAGAAATGATAGATTCATCAGTTAGACACATTGGTGAAAATTAATAAAATGTTTTAAATTTTGCTCCTAAGAGGTTTTTACCAAGTTTTAGTGATGTTAATAATTTTGAAAACATTAACCAGCCTGCCTTCCTTCCTTCCTTTTTTCCTTCCTTCCCTCCTTCCTTTCTTTCTTAAGAAATCTCACTGGCTCCCTATAAATAGGTATTATTGAATTAATACATTTGTGTTCTTTATCAAAATTTTTTTGAGGTGACATGTAACAAAATACATGTAAAATAACTTACTAAAATAGAGTATCGTGGTGAAGGAAGACATACTAAAGATAAACATGATCACTTTGAATAAATTTGTATTTTTGTCTGCTACTTCCTGGCAGACTGGAGAAAAAGGAGAAAATAAATAGCTATTATTATCAAAAAGGAAGAATTATACCATCATCTCAGGGGAAAGAAAATTCTCCCTGGCATGAATTACAAAAGAAAAGTTCTCAGATGGAAACTGAAGTGATAGAATGCATACGAGAAGAAGAGATACAGTGCAATCAACTAATGAAATAATTAACAGCTATGTAGGTAAAAAAAAACTATGATTTTATTATGTTCCTTTTAAAATGAACTTGTCATTTACTTAAATTCTTTTATCTGGTTTCTAGGCTACTTTGCAAAGAGTCAACATCATTGCTTGGGTGTAAACACTCTAATTTTGGTACTATGGACATATAGTAATTTTAAATTCATGCATACATCCAAAGATCTGTTGTTTTCTTCATGGTAAAAATTCAAATCAGCTTCATTTCCCAACATAAATCTATGAGTTACATTTTAAAATGAACATTTAAAAGCTTAAAAAGTAAAAATAAAAAGTAAGCTTAGTAAACTTCCCTAACAAACAGCAGTTATATTTTAAGTGCAATTATATATTGAGTTCTGCCCCAGGACATTTGAATCATGTTATACTTTAGAAATGGTTAAGTGCCTGGGATTGCTCCTCTGGTACAATATAAAATAATGAAAACAAGATAAAACACATACATGAGAAAATGACTTGTAATTTTTGCATTGACAGTGTATGGCAACTTTAAAAGTAATCTTTTTTCCTTCCACATTATATAGAAAGGAATCTACTTATAACATCACTTATAACCCACCTCCTCCCCCTCAATACATGATTTTGAGTGAAGGGATGGGATAATAAAACAATAATTGAATTCTCACTTTTAAGAATGAGGTATTTCTGCTTATGTATTTGTCACTCTACTTTGGTCTATATGACTAAAAATTAAGATGACATATCAACTCCATCATAAAGCGTATGAATAAGTGAAAATTCTAATAGGACTTGAACAATAGAGGAAGATAATAGTGCTCAAGTTTTTTCTTCCTTTATAAATACTAGCTTTTAGATTATATAAGTAAACCAGTGTATTTAAAAGGTTAGTCTCTAGATCCAGACTTCTTGACTTATCTGGGGCCCTGCCACTGACTAGCTGATTACACTGAAAAAGCCCCTTTGACCATTCTTGTGCCTCTAGTTTTCTTATCAATAAAATAAAGATAACAGCAGTATGTAACTTATGTATTGTTGTAAAGAATAAATAAGTTATTGCAGGTAAAGTATTTAGAATAGTGCCTGGCATACAGTAAGTGTGAAAAAAGTTATTTACTTTATGATGATTCATAATATTTTATATGGGAAGTTGTAGATTTACCCTTAGTGTAAAGGTCATAAGGAAGTAACAAAATTTCAAATCTGTGATTATTTACTGGAATGATAGTGCTCAGGTGATATTTAGAAATATATGGGGTTTTTAGGGTTTTTAAGTTTTTATTTTCATTCCAGTTAAACATACAATATTATGTTAGTCTCAGGTGTACAACATAGTGATTCAACACTTCCATACATCACCTGGTGCTCATTGCAAGTAAGTTCACTCCTTAATCCCCATCATTTTTTTAACCCATCCCCTCATCCCTTTCCCGTCTGAGAACCATCAGTTTGCTCTCTATAGTTAAGAGTCTCTTTCTTAATTTATCTCTTTTTCATCCTTTGCTTATTTGTTTCTTAAATTCCAAATATGAGTGAAATCATGTGGTTTTTGTCTTTCCTGAATGACTTATTTTGCTTAGCATTATACTCTCTAGCTCTACTCACATGTTGGCAAATGGGCAAAGTTTCATGCTTTTTTATGGCTGAATAATATTCACACGTAAAACACCTCTTCTTTTTCCATTCACCAATTGATGGGCACTTGGGCTGCTCTCATATATTAGCTATTGTAAATAACGCTACTGTAAACATCAGGGTGCATGGATCCCTTTGAATTAGTGTATTTGTATTCTTTAGGTAAATACCCAGTCGTGCAATTGCTGGATCAAAGGGTAGTTCTATTCTTAACATCTTGAGGAATCTTCATACTGTTTTCCCCAGGAGCTGTACCAGTTTACGTTTCCACTGACAGTGCATGAGTGTTCCTTTTTCTCCACATCCTCCTCACCAACACCTGTTGTTTCTTGTATTGTTGATCTTAGCCATTCTGACAGGTATGAGGTGATCCCTCATTGTAGTTTGTATTTGTATTTCCCTAATGATCAGTAATGACGAACATCTTTTCATGTGTCTGTTAGCCATCTGTATGTCTTCTTTGGAAAAGTGTCTATTCATGTCTTCTGTCCATTTTTAAATTGGATTATTTGGTTTTGGAGTGTTGTGTTTGATAAGTTCTTTATAGGTTTTGGAAACTAACCCTTTATCAGATACATTATCATCCCATTTCATAGGTTGCCTTTTTTAGTTTTATTGTTTCCTTTGCTGTGCAGAGCTTTTAATTTTGATGTAGTCCCAATAGTTTATTTTTGCTCTTGTTTCTCTTGCCTCTGAAGAGAAGAAAAAAGAGGTTGCTATAGCTGATGTCAAAGAAATTATGTCATAAAGGATTTTTATGGTTTCAAGTCTCACATTTAAGTTTTTAATCTATTTTAAAATTATTTTTGTCTGTGTTGTAAAAAAGTGGTCCAGTTTCATTCTTTTGCATGTTGCTGTCCAGTTTTCTCAACACCATTTGTTGAAGATACTTTTTCAAATTGGATATTCTCTCCTGCTTTGTTGAAGATTAATTGATCATATAGTTGTGGGTTCGTTTCTGTATTTTCTCTTCTGTTTTTGTGCCAGTACTGTACCGCTTAGATTATTAGAACTTTGTAATATAACTTGAAGTCTGGAATCGTGATGCCTCCAGCTTTGCTTTTCTTCCTCAAAGTTGCTTTGGCTATTTGTGGTTCCATACAAACTTTATTTAGAGTTGTTTGTTCTAGCTTTGTGAAAAATGTTGGTGGTAATTTGATAGGGACTGCATTAAATATGTAGATTGCTTTGGGTAGTACACATATTTTAAAAATATTCGTTCTTCCAATCCACAAGCATGGAATATTTTTCCATTTCTTTGTGTCACCTTCAATTACTTTCATCAATATTTTATAATTTTCAGAGTACAGATTTTTTACCTCTTTGGTTAGATTTATTCCTAGGTATCTTATGGTTTTGGTGCAATTGTAAATGGGGTTGATTTCTTGATTTCTCTTTCTGTGGTTTCATTCTTGGTTAATGGAAATGCAACAGATCTCTGTATGTTGATTTTGAGACTTTACTGAATTTATGTATCAGTCGAGCCATTTTTGGGTGGAGTTTTTCACATTTTCTATGTAGAGTTTCGTGTCATCTGCAAATAGTGTAAGTCTGTTTTCTTTCTTTCTGATTTGGATGCCTTTTATTTCTTTTTGTTGTCTCATTGCTGTGGCTAAGTTTTCCAGTACTATGTTAAATAATGGTAGTGAGAGTGGACATTCCTGTCTTGTTCCTGATCATAGAGGAAAAACTCTCAATTTTCTCTGTGAGGATGATATTAACTATGGGTTTTTCATATATGGCCTCTGTTATGTTATGTTCCCTCTAAACCTACTTTGTTGTGGGTTTTTACCATGAATGAGTGTTGTATTTCATCAAATCCTTTTTCTGCATCTATTGAAATAATCATATGGTTTTTATCCTTTCTTTTATTAATGTGTTGTATAACACTGATTGATGTATGAATATTGAACCACCTTTGCAACCCAGGAATAAATCCCAATAAATAAAGGTGAATGACTTTTTTTTTTAACTTCTTGTCAGATTCAGTTTGTTAGTATTCTGTTGAGGATTTCTGTGTCTGTGTTCATCAGGGATATTGGCCTATAGTTCTCTTTTATAGTATTTATCTGGTTTCAGCATAAGGGTCTTTCTAGCCTCATAGAATTAATTTGGAAGTTTTCCTTTCATTTCCAAATTTTGGAATAGGTTGACAAGAATAGGTATTAATTCTTTTTTAAAATGTTGGGTATAATTTGTCTGGGAAGACACCTGGTCCTGGACTTTTGTTTTCTGGAAGTTTTTTGATTACTGATTAAATTTCTTTGCTAGTTATCAGTCTATTCGAATTTTCTATTTCTTCCTGTTTTGGTTTCAGTAATTTTTATGTTTCTAGAAATTATCCATTTCTTCTGGGTCTTCCAGTTTGTTGCCATGTAGTTTTTCATAATATTCTTTTATGATTGTATTTCTGTAGTATTGGTTATTTCTCTTCTCTCATTTGTGATTTAATGTATTTGATCCCTCCCCCCCATTTTTGATAAGTCTGGTGAGAGGTTTATCAATTTTATTGATTTTTTCCAAGAAACAGCTCCTGGTTTCATTGATCTATTCCATTTTTTAAAAGTTTCTATATCATTTATTTCTGCTGTAATCTTTATTATTTCCTTTCTTCTGCTAGCTTTAGGTTTTATTGTCCTTTTTCAGCTCTTTTAGATATAAAGTTAGGTTGTGTGTCTGAGATTTTTCTTGCTTCTTGAGGTAGGCCTATATTGTGACATATTTCCCTCTTAAGACCACTTTTTGAAGGATCCCAAAGGTTTTGGACTGTTTTTTTTTCATCTATTTCCATGTTTTTAATAATTCCTTCTTTGATT
Source organism: Canis lupus dingo (assembly GCF_003254725.2). NCBI lineage: Eukaryota > Metazoa > Chordata > Mammalia > Carnivora > Canidae > Canis > Canis lupus. The sequence goes on along the minus strand of NC_064250.1, from coordinate 23,283,554 downwards.
TCCTGATTTACCCATTCATTTTTTGGTAGTATGTTGTTTAACCTCCATTTATTTGTGGTCTTTCTGAAGACCACAGTCTTGTGGTTGACTTTACATTTCATAGCACTGTAGTCAGAAAAAAATGCATGGTATGATCTCAGTTTTTATGTACTTGTTGAGGCCTGATTTGTGATCCAGCGTGTGATCTATTCTGGAGAATGTCCCAGGTACACTTGAAATGAATGTGTGTTCTGCTCTTTTAGGATGGAATGTTCTGAATATATCAGTTAATTCCATTTGGTTCAGTGTATCATTCAAAGCCATTGTTTCCTTGTTGATTTTCTGTTTATATTATCTTTCCATTGCTGTAAGTGAGGTGTTAAAGTCCCCTACTGCTTTGCATTATTATCAATGAGTTCATTTGTATTTGTTATTGTTTTATATATTTGTGTGCTCTCAAGTTGGGGGCATAAATAACAATTTTTAGATCTTCTATTTGGATAGATTCCTTTATTATGATATAGTGCCTTTCTTTATCTCTTGTTATGGCTTTGGTTTAAAGTCTAGTTTGTTCGATAGAAGTATTGGTACTCTGGCTTTCTTTTGACATCTATTTGCATGATAGATGGTTCTCTCCATCTGCTCACTTGCTCTGGAGGTGTCTTTAGGTCTAAAATGAGTCTCTTGTAGACAGCATATATGTGGATCTTGGTCTTGTCTTGGGATTGGAGCATTTAGTACATTTACATTCAGAGTAATTATTGATAGATAATTTAGTGCCATTCTATTACTTGTTTTATCAGGTTTTTTTTTTTTTTTGAGATTTTCTTTATTCCTTTCTTGTCCTTGTCACTTGTGGTCTTCCCTTTCCATTCAAAGAGTCCCCTTTAATATTTCTTGCAGGGCTAGTTTAATGGTCATTAACTTTGTTAGTTTTTGTTTGTCTGGGAAACTCTTTATCTATCCTTCTATTCCAAATGAGAGCCTTGCTGGATGGAGTATTCTTGACTGCAGATTTTTCTCATTCAGCACTTTGAATATATCATCCCACTCTCGTCTAGCTTGCCAAGTTCTGTTGAGAAATCTGTAGCTACCCTTATGGATTTTCCCTTGTAAGCTAAGAACTTCTTTTATCTTGCTGCCTTTAAGATTTTTCTTTATAACTATATTTTGCAAATTTAAGTACAATATGTCTTGGTGTTGGCCTACTTTTATTGGTTTTGATGGGAGTTATCTGTGCCTCCTGGATTTGATTGTCTGCTTCATTCCCCAGATTAGAAAAGTTTTCAGCATGATTTCCTCAAATAAGTTTTCTGCCCCTTTTCCTCTCTCTTCTTTTTCTGGGACTTCTATAATGCAAATGTTACTATGTTTGATAGAATCACTGAGTTCCCTAAGTCTATTCTTATGTTCCATAATTCTTTCTTTGGTTTAGCCTTATTATTTTCCATTATTTTATTTTCTACATCACTTATTCATTCCTCTTCTTCTTCCAGCCTGTGTTCATTGCATCAAGCCTACTTCAATCTCAGTTATTGCATTTTTAATTTCTGATTGATTGTTTTTTAACTCTCCTAGCTGTGGTAAGGGACTCCCTAAAGAATTCCATTCTTTTCTCAAGCCCAGCAAGTATCCTTATGATTGTTGCTTTAAATTCTCCATCAGGCATGCTACTTATATCTGTTTTGCCTAGGTCTCTGGCTGTGACCTTATCTTGTTCTTTCATTTGGGCTGAATCTCTCCATCTTGGCATTTTTGTCTAAGTCTCTGCCTTCTGTGTATTAGAAAAACCTGTTATGTTTCCAGCTCCTTAGAGTAATGGCTTTATGAAAGAGGTCATATAGTGTCAAGGGCCTGGCACTCCAGGGAGTTCTCTGATGTGTTCTATGTGCACTCTGCTGTTGTGTTTTGGCTGCTCTATCCTTCAGGCCAGTCATCTCCAGGGGATCACCTTGCTTTCTGTAGGCAGTGTTTGGTCCTTGGCCAGAACATGCTGAGTTTTGACTCAGTGTGCTCTGGTCTGCTTTTTAAATGAAACCTGATACTACTTGTACTAGAACTAAAGATGTGTAAAACTTTTTGGTTGGGAGATATGGTGTGGGTAAGGGTTTCTGCTGGTCTTCTGGGGCAGAGCAGAGGCCTGCTATTCTGGGACTAGGGCAAGCTTGACCAAAAAGGGCAGTCAGTCATGTGGTTGGGGGTGGAGAGGTTGTGGGACTTGTTATAAGCAAGTTAGGCAGCCAGTGTTGGAACTGTGCTGCTTCCAGCAGATAGCTCTGTGTTTATGCTGAGGGATAGGGGAGGGAAATGGCACCAGCTGGTTCTTTGTCCCCAGAGTGGCTTCTTTGTGAACATGGCCTCTAAGGGATGCACTCCAAGAGGACTGAATAACCTTCCTCTTATATGACCCAGGCATTCTTCAGGTCACTAATTTCCACACCATCTACCCTTGAATTGTTTGCTTGCCTTCCCTCCAGAAACAGCACAATGCCCTCAGGGCTTTATTCCAGCCAAGCTTGCTGACTTAAAACTCCTTGTTAACCTGTGCTGCTGGCAAGAACTTGGAAAATTAGCCCCTCTTGTTTTCACTGCCAATGGCTTTGGAAACATAGTCTTGTGCATTCTCCTGTGTGCTCTTCTTTCTCTCTCTCACCTTTTTTCATGACCATAGCTCCCTCACCTCCACAGTACCTATGATCAGTTTCTCCCCTAAATCATGCATTCTCACTTCCTACCTACTTTGATGTGGCTTCCTCTCTCCGTTTAGTTGTGGAGCTTGTTCTAGAAGTCTTTAGGGTGATTTCTGGGGGTATTTAGAATGATTTTATAGTTATCCTGTTGTGTTTCAGGGACAAAACAAGCTAGGGTCCTCCTACTCTATCACCATCTTAGCTCCCCTACTGACCCAATGAATTCTTATTTTCTCTTTTACTGACACTTATTTTCCTTGTAACTGAGAGACCAGTTGGTTGGTGGCTGTTCCAGACTTAAAAGTTGAGAAATAAACATTTCTTTTCATATAGACAAGTAAGTAACCACTAAATTGAGATGGAGAAAATATTGTCTTTGAAAGGCACAAGTTTCCAATATTCTAATACATGTAAGCTATTCTCAAAGTAAAAGAGATTATATATATAATCAATTCTAGAAAAAACACATAGCAGCATTGCCCAATAGAAATGTAATATAAGCCACAAGTGCAAGGTACACAATAATTTTTAGTAGCTATATTAAAATAAATTAAAAAAGAAACAGGTAAAATCAGTTAATTTTAATAATATATTTAATATATCCAAAATATTATTTCAAAATGCAATCAATATAAAATTGATGATATATTTACATTCTTTTGTTTATACTGAGTCTTCAAAATCCAGAGTGTATTTTACACTTAAAGAATATCTCAATTTGTACCAGCCACATTTCAAGGCTCAATAGCCACTGTGGCTAGTGGCTACTGCATTGGACAGTGCAAAAATCCTGAATGTCTTCTTCATTCCCCACTAATTCTATCTGAATCCTTTGTCTTTTTCTAAAGATCTAAGTGCCTTCAGTATATCTTGTTGAGTGAAAAAAAAAAAAGTTAAGAATCAAATATTTATCTTTTCTCTGACCTTGAGGATCTTATAATAAAAGAAGTAAAACAGGGATCCCTGGGTGGCGCAGCGGTTTAGCGCCTGCCTTTGGCCCAGGGCGCGATCCTGGAGACCCGGGATCGAATCCCACATCGGGCTTCCGGTGCATGGAGCCTGCTTCTCCCTCTGCCTATGTCTCTGCCTCTCTCTCTTTCTCTCTCTGTGACTATCATAAATAAATAAAAATTTAAAAAAAAAAAAAAAAGTAAAACATATATACAAATAACCATAAGATGTCAAAAATAATGAATAACTTAGAAATTTTTTAAAATTATGTGATAGGGCTTATGTCTTGAAAAAAATAATATATCTCTCATGCTTCTATTTGCACCATTTTTCTTTCTATCCATATTTCCACATCAAATCATTTCTCTCCATTATATAAATTAGTTATAATGAGAATTTAATTTCTTAGTTTCAAAGTAGTTAAGTAAAATTGAATATATTCCTCATGTTAGTGATTGCATGAAACTAAAAATTGCAAAATATTTTTTACATAACAAAAACATAGATCTCAAAATAAAAATCAATAGTGGCAATCATCCAGGGAAGATTATAAAGAAAAATAAAATAAAAAAGAAAACTCATTAAAAATAATTTATTCTTCCCAAAATTATTATGGCATCATTATCTTTTATTTCCTATTTCCCTAATTAGATAGTAAAAAATAGTAATCCATTGTTAACAATTTTAGGTTCTACAGGAAAGTTCAGAGTAAGTAGTTTCTCTTTCTTCCAAGTCTTTATACTCCTCTTTTTGCTTTCACACATAGGATTTCTATTCTGCTCTCTTTTGTATATAAATATTCTTAGCAACAAGTAAAGAATAAAGGCTGAATGGATTTATACTGTGCCAACTCTGAGATTTAATGTTTTCCTGTGGGAAGTATATGTGAATGTCTATGTTTTATTCAGTACTTACTCAGTTGAGGACCTCAAAGAATGAACAGATATGTTTGCATCTCATACAAGTAGAGAGACCACTTGGGGATACAACTTGGTGTTGGAATGTCAAACACTCTAACTGGACTGTTTTCTTGTACTTGAAGTGCAAAAAACCAGTTTGACCTGTCCCACTGTTATTTATACTGAATAAATAATGCTTGAGTATATACTGTTAGAGATGTATTGAGCCTCCCAGATTACCTTTAAGCAATACACATGAATTGGGAAAGGTGGCCAGATCCTATATAATGCATTTCTATGGGTGTGAGATGGGGTTTCCCAAAATGGTGAGGGGTAGAAATTCAAACTATAGAATTTTGAGGAAGAAGATCCTATTTGAGAGGAAGGAGGGCCTAATTGTAAGAACATTTAGTCTAGAAACTAGGTTTAGTCCACAAAAGAATTCCTGTCGGTGGGGCCTAACCTTCCCGTGATGCCACTGGAATAAGGAAATAGTCATATTGAGCAAACAGTGTTAGATGTGAAAATCATTATATATTTAATTTTCTCCAACACTTCAGTAAAATCTGACATAACTACCCGGCTTTCAGTGACTGTGTGGGAGAGCAAAAGAATAAAACAAAAGAGAGAAATGGGGTCTGTTTCATATCATTTCTTTACCCATGACATTTATGGAAGTAGTACCTCATATTGAGAGAACTGTAGGCAGTGGGAATTCAGGCAACCAGAATGGAAGAGGAGCTGGGCCTCCATGAAGTTAGGAACAACATGAAGGAACATGAGCCATTGGGATGGTGCTTCCAGGTGCTGAGCCAGAAATGGATATGAAACAACCTCCCTTTTTCTTATCTATTCAGAGGACGGTAGTTTAATTAGGAAGAGATCATGCAGCATGTAAAAGGGAGGCTTGAGGAAGCTGCAATTAATTTTTACCATTGGTATACCTGGGTATGACAAGGTAGCAATTAAGAAGCTGGAGGTTCTTAAGTCAGTTAGATGTATGTTTGAATCTCATATCTACCACCAAATAGCTGTGTGAACTGAGACAAGTATTGTCTCTTGATATTCCATCAATAAAATGAAAATAATATTAATATCTCCAAAGAACATAATCACATGAAGTTTTTAGTAAAATGCCTATTGCAGAGTCAGATGTTAACAACATATAATGTTATAATTGATCTTTTTATTTTAGTTCTCATATTTTAATGTTTATTTCCTTAATAATCATAAAATAATTTAGTATACCACTATAAATTAAAATATTTCTATACTGTGGAAACAACCAATCAACCTACCAAAAATAAACACTGGATATTAAAGGGATATTCTGAAATGTCTAAGTAAAATATTCTTTCAGTTGAAGTTTTTGATATTCAATAACTCTCCTGTCAAGTTGCAAATCTCTTTCAAAATATATACCAGGAAGTCATCTTTAGAGAGGATATAGTTGACACACATAAATAAAAGTTAAGCAAACAAGTAAGATAGATAAATCTAGGAAACACAAGGACTAACAAGACTGAATAAACAAAAGACAGAATAGAAACTTCAGACAGATTGGAGAATAAAAGGAAGCACAATATATTGGAAGCCAAGAGGAGGGAATTGCAAGAGAGAAAAGATTATCAGTGCCAAATGCTACAGAGAGAACAAGGAGAACTGACTGGATTATTAAATTAAATTTGGCAGGTTGTCAGATTGAAAGAATTTTTTGTAAGTAAACAGCAAGCTCCATAAATGTCAATTTTAGGATACTTAACCCAAGAACTTTGAGAAAGAGGGGATAATGAAAGAGTAGTACATCAAAGTAGGATGAGTAAGGGAAATAATATTTTTGGTATACAGGAAAGCCGATCAGTTTGGAAGCAGGGGAAAATTTGCAGATACATTTATTAGCACTAAGATTTTAAGGGCTTCAAGTGTTTATAATTCCTAAAGGGGTATACAACCGTTGAACTCTACAAAGCTGCCCCAACATCCCAAAGTAATAAATCTTGGAAACAATCTAGATAGTAGAAGAAGCAAACATATGTTTGTTACCCTCTGTTTAGTGCAGGCCTATATGCATGGGGCTGGGTATAACAGCTCCCAGTTCACAAACCAAAACCATCTGGATCATTTATCTAGATTTACTATCTCTGACAAGGCTGTGCAGATTTACAGGTACCTTCAGTTTCCTTCTTAATTTCCCCATTCTGGAAAGGAGAGTGCCTCTTCCTGTAACCACAGAGCTTTCTCTTCATCAAACTAGAACCAGAGGGAAACTAACTGTACACTTTCATTTCTTGACTGAGCTGGATCTTTCACCTTGGAATCTTGTAAATCTTCCAAATACACAGTTTTTGAAAATGATTGAGAAAATCTCTTATCACACTATCTCCAATACTGAGCTGTTGCTTTTCAGAGAAATAGGTCCATCATTGTTACCTGATATGTTTCTAACATTTTAATATCTGCTTTAGAAAATGCAAGCTCAGAGAGATTGAGGGACTTGCCTAAGGAAATTGACTAATGAATAGCAAAACTCCTCATTGAACTTATTTTTTTCTAATTATTCACTTATATGTAAAAATGTTTCTATTTTAGTTAACAGAGTAGATTCTATTAATAGATTAATTCTATTCTATTAGATAAATAGAAAATAATCTATACCTAATTGATAAATTAATAGAAAAAATATGAAGAATTTTATATGGTATACTATTTTTTTATTATTGGGGACTGTTTCTACCCATCTAAATAGAAATGAGTTTGTCAATATGGATGTGCCTTTCTTTCCATAACAAAAAATACATTGCATAACTTTGAGTCTATACTGAATGACATGACTTGAAATAGGCCACTTTTCTTCCTGGCATACCTCTTTCTCTGGATTCATATCAAAGCTTGAGCTCAAACTGCAAAGCTGTCTACTTTTCCTAGAAATTTATATGTTTGAATAAGAGATGTTAAACTGACTTAGATGAAAAACATTTTTAATGCTCTTTTCAATTTCAATTTTAGAATAGAGTCAAATTCTGCAGTCTTTTACTTTTAAACTAAAATTTATTAAGAAAATTTAACACTAAAGATAAAGATTTTATGAAGTTAGGCTTAAAGAAGTTCTTGTACAAAATATGATTAATAAATCATATCATAATTCTATGTTTTTAAAGTCATTTCTGTAAAACTTTAAAAATTATATTTTATGTCTAACCTAAATCTAGGATTATCTGAAATATTAGCAAGAGTTTTTTCATCTGTTCACTCTTTGCTCTCTAATCAGTATTCAGCAATGGAGAGTTCTTGCTTCTTCTTAAAATTCCCACTTTTATGGCATAGTGACAGCTTACCCTTCTGATTGCATTCTAAATTCTCTAGGGATTCTCAGTTTCCTTTAGTAGCTAGTTGTCTTTCTCCAGGCCCCTATTTTTTTTTCCAGTAGCCACTTTTCTCTTTTAATATCCTCTTGCTAAAGGACTCCCAAAAATTTCATTCTGATGACTGTCATCTAAATTTCATGTAAGTAAATTCAAGGACTCTGCTATTCTAATTCCAGAAATATATACACACAGAAGGAAAGAAACCTGTCTACCTAAGGCATAAATTGGCATATGGTCAAAGTTTTACAGACTATTTTACCAATGTGAAGAATCAACACATCTATATATCATTACAAACCAAATCATTAACATTAGAAACTATTAAACAAGTTCTCCTAAATACATTACTGTATATTTTTCCATGTCACTGCTTTCACCAAGCTACTTCCAATACCAAGAATTGTTAATGGCTCCATTCAAAGGGCCCTCCTATCATATCAGCAGATTATTGCTTAAAAAAAAAAATGCAACTCTATGCATGTTACTTCCCTCTCCCTCATTTAAACCAATTGGCTAACACCCTGTGCATAAGAAAAATCCCAAATCATTAATATGACTTATAAATATCTATTTGCATGATCTATTTCCTCTTTATATTTCCAATCTCATATACTTTCACTTTCTCCTTCACACACCATCTTCTAACTACAGACGGATTCTCTCAATCTTTCCCATCCTTAGATTTTAACATAAACGATTTTCTCTTTCAATAAAAATCACCCTATTTTCCCCAAATCCTATCACATGGTTAACTTCCCATCACACTTCATATTCATATTAAAAGTTAATTTCTCAAAGAATATACTGTAACATTCAAGCAAGTTACATACTGTTCATTTGTATGTCATGTTATTATCTGATACTACTTAATACAGCCACAATTAAGTAATTATTTGTCTATTATTATTTAAAGTCGGTCTTCTGGACTAGACTCTACCTCTATCCATCTTTTTCTGTTACTAAAATATGCCAAACAATCTCGTGTCTCACACCTATTGTGCCTGCTCTTCCCTCTACCTGGAAGTTTCTTCTTTCAGATGTCCACTTTCTTCTTGTTCTCTGCTTCAATGTCACATCAGCAGAGAGGCTTTCATAGTTGTGCCCAAGATTGCGAATCTGAGAAACCACCAAGGAGCCGACACCAATGCAAGTACATGAGGGTTTATTAACAAGCTCGAGCTTGGGTCCAAGTATACCCAACACAGCAGAGCAGGGACTTGGACCCTGAGGTTAAGAGGTGTAGCAGTTTTAGAGGGGCCAGTGGCCAATGAGATTGTGACACACACAGAAAGTTGCATAGTCATGTGGGTCCACACGCAGGTGGCCAATTGAATTACAATTTACCCTATAGTGACCATTTGAACTAGCCTATCACTCTGGTCAGAATTGGTGCACAGGTTTGGCGGGCACAAGGCGGGGTTTACATTCTTTGGTGGTTAGGGGTTCCACATTCCTATATGAGCCGATTTCTGGTAAGGGTGTGCTCAGCGGCTTGACTAGGGTGGGGCAGCGCCTTAAGCAATAAGCAGGTCATGTGGGGGTCATACAAGAGGTGGAGGGTGTAGCACAAAATGGAGTTAGTCCTGCTCTGCTTGTCCAGGGGTAGGGGGTTTTTGTTAAGTTCCTTGGGTCCCACATCACCTAGCCATGCTATATAAAACTCCTTCTCATCCCTAACTTCTTCCATCACTCATTACTTCCCTTTTTTCTGTTTTAACTTTCTTCATAATAGTTATGGCCATATTTATATATTAATAATGTATTGAGTCTGTTTTACTTTCTTCCACAACTAAAATGAAGCTACCTAAAAGTGGAACAGTGTTTTTATCGTTGTATCCCTAGTATACAAAACAATGCTTGGCATATAATACACATTCAATAAATACTGTAGCCGTTGAATGTGTGGCTAGATTAATAGTACTTTTTATTTCACATTCCTGTTTGGACTGCATGTGCAAAATCAACGCACTAAAAGATGAATTAAATGTGAATTTAAATTCATTCTATATTCACACTGAATTTCACCTATAAATACATTCAAAATGTTATTCAGAATTGCAATATTGATTTTCATCATTATTTTACAAATATATGAATCACTTTTAAGAAATGAGTTCTTTTTTTGTATGCTGAAGATTTAATGAATCACATCAGTAACAAAAATATCCAAAGTTGAATAAAAAGTGTCATGCAAATGAACTGAAAGTGTGTTACTTCACATGAACATGTTAGCTGAGATAAACTACAAATTAAGTGTCTATAGCCCATGTACAGCTTTTAAAATATAGCAATCACTTAGAAGAGAATCATACTTAATGAAATCATAACCCCACAGCTCATATTTATGGTGGGTATATAAGCAATAATTCTTTCAACTTCTTTTCTTCTAAAATGACCAAAATACTCAGCCCATGTTCTAGACAACCAGAGACAACCAGTGGCTTTACAGACTGCAATAAATTTTTTATAAACTAGGAGAGTCTACACAAAAACCTAGTTCAGATAAATAATCCACGTCTCATCATTAGCTCAGGTTTTTGAAAAAGTATGTTTTATAGACATTAGTATTTGTCACTTGTTACATCAAGATATTGATAATATGATAATATGGATTATAGAAATCCAATAAGCCACTTCAAGTAGGTAGCTAATACTCAATTATTGCAGAGCATTCTGCCTAATATGTATGCAATGAGTTTTAGATGAATAAAACTCTCTAAAGACTGTTTTATTGTAAAATTAGTCAAAAGCAGAAAAATATGGATAAATAAGCTTCAAAATAGAGGCCAATTTTGAACATTTTCTGGATTACAGAGTATTTCATAGAATATAAATAAAAAATATATAAAACAGTTTTCATCAAAGTCAGAATTTCTAAACGCATTTATATTAATTTATTCATATATACACTCATCCATTTAAAAAAATAATTGAATGGCTATTATGTGCCAAGCACTAGGTATTCCAAAATAAATAAGATTGTCCTTATGTACAAAGATCTTACCACAGAACATCTCTTTTTAAATATTCCTTTTTCTACTGAAAACACAATTAATGACACTTACATATAGTTTTTTCCCCATGGCTGTACACATAAGAGAGACTGAGACCATGGGCAACCTGGGGACACCAGCTATAATTCTTTTCTTCTATACAGCTTAAGAATTTACATGGGAACGCAAGTGACTAAGCATTGTTATAACGATAACCTTGAATCCACTGTGACT